>NC_041393.1:175443738-175475908 GCF_002162155.2 Triticum dicoccoides | reverse complement strand
TATTTCTGTTTTTATTTATCTATTTTGTTCTGTGTTGTTTTAGTTTAGTAAAATACTAAACCATTTTATAAAATCCTGAAAATAGTTATGTGGCTAGAGTTAAAATATACCAAACCACATAAAATGTTCCAGTAATTATTGGACATATATTATTTATATATAATATATATATCCAATGCAAATAGCTATTTATTTAATTCAAAGGCCCAAAATAATTAACTCTGAGATACCAAAAATATTGTTTTGAGTTTTACCTCTTTGCAATATTTTCAGAGACTAAGAGGAACATTTTCTTGGACTTCTTTGAGGAGATTTTAATGTTGATCATTTTTAGAAGGTTTCTGAGGCTTTGAAAATTCCTCAATTCAAATTTCATTTGAATTAAAACATGATGCTCACATGAGGTCTAGCCTAGTGCATAACAGGACCAGGGATGTGACAACTCACCCCCACTAAACAAAAATTTCGTCCCGAGATTCAAGCGTAGGGTAAGGTGAAGGGGGAACGTAACTAGTACAATCTTCATGATCCAGGTTGCACTTCATAGGAACGTTGATTCGATCACCATCATTGTCTTGAAGTCTTGCTCTGAGAAATCCTGTCAACATGACATGGAGGGAAGAAGGAGACTCTAGAACGGTCGATCTTCTCGAAGATCGAACAACTCACGGAATGAGACATAGGACCATCTCTCGGGTTGAGACACGAGATACACATCAAGAGGGGTGGAAAGAAACGGATGACGAAGGTTCACTAGGTGGACAACAATTTCACGCTTAAGAAGGTGGTAATCGATTGTCAACGTAGCGAGGAGTTGAGTTGCCATGATACCACAACGAGGAACCTTAGGGATGGTGACTCGTAGATATATCCCCTTAAGTGGCAAAAAGAATTACCTTTGATTCAGAGATCATTGAAACTCTTTAAACCAGCCTAAGGCAATTCTCAAGCGATCGTTTGGAGGGGGTCAGTAGAATGGCATACTCGGACTTGGATGATGTGGATTACCTTGTTGAAGACAACGCAATGGATGAATTTGCTTATCACTGGAAATGGAAGAGACCCATGGTAGAATGGCACATTGGCGGTGCAAACTGGGAACAAAATGCAAATGATGGGAATGATTCTAGTAACCGGGGAGAGGCTCAACAATAGAGAGTTATCCCACTATTGGAATGGTTATAGCATAACTGAGGAAACTGAGAACGCTATACAGTTAATGCCAACGATCAAACCTAGCACTTGCGCGTGCTCTCAAGAACTTGAGCAATTCCATAATCATCAAGGTTTTACCAACATCCGTGTCAAGGGTCCGGTAACACAACTTACTACCATGATGAATGGTGATGGAGGATGCAGATGCAAAGGAAGATAACACCTTCTCAGATTTCACCCTTGGCGGGGCCAAGGAAATAAAATCTGGATGATCGACCGAGAGACATTTAGCACTCCGCTTCTAATGTTCTCCTTGATGTGCTAGTGTAACCCATTCATAGATATGGTTTGATATCTAGAACATCAAGTAAAAAGGTCGGACTTCGGAACACAGAAATCCATAGGGGCAACTAGGGAGTAAATCCTACGAAATCCCTATGGGGAGGTGGCCAACTTCCTCAAATCAAGATACTACAACAGGAGGTCTTCCGGCTGGGTGTGTTGGCCACGACATCCACCTTACCGGTTATCGAGAGACCAATATTATAGTTCTTGGGGAAATGTTCCAACCATCATATCTGCCTGAGATTCAGATCTGGTTGGTGTCAGGATATTCCAGGCTCATCAAGTCTAGGAAGAAAAATGAAAGTTTGCAACACAAATCGACGAGATGACGTTGCGGGATTCTCGGGAGATGAACTACGATAGCAAGCTCCAAAACATGAGCTGGTTCTGCTACAAACATGTGAACACGTTGTCCCAGACAAGCATGCCCACATGGTAGTCTTACAATAAAACACTACCGAGTTCTGGTTGGGAACCATCAGCGAGGATATCGAAGTTCTTTCATAAGTCCGGATTAGCTCTTATGAAGATACTCCTTCTCCTTGAACAAATCAGTCAGTGGCTTGGTGTGCTAGGATACACATATGGAATGAAGGTTGCAAGTCTCCAGACCACAGAATACTTCGCACGTGTGCATGACTGACTTGCGATGATTCCAGAGGAAGAAACATTGACTTTCTCGAGTCCACGGCGGTAACTTGCATCAAATGCACATGAACTAGAGGAATCACTTCTTACATCCGAACATATGCTTCATGAGCTAGCATGAACAAATGCTTTCAAAAGTTTCCAACACTAGCTTAATGTTCAGCAAAATTATGGAGAAGACAAGGATGTTGTCAATGGGCACAACAACAATTCGTCTGGGTTTCCTTTTAAAAGGAATTCCATAGTTAAGTGAACAAGCGATAGCATTGGTCAGACCAAAGATGTAATGGTGTATGCTCGAGGGATCAACCACGAATAAGACAACATTACGAGCATCGTTGGTACTGATTTGATTTGACGATAGCCCACACTCAAATCAAAGGATTGATAAGACAATAGGTCCAGCAACTGATCACAGGGACCAATCGATGAAGATATCATCTTTCTTCAACACACACTACACAAGAATATTCCTTTGGAACAAACTAAGTTAGGCAAGCTTTTATCTTCCAATTCTTCAAGTTGTTGTCTAGCTTAACCAACTAGCTCAGGGATATCCAACACGGATTCTTGGAGAAAGGGTGGTTTACAGGATAAACCGACTTGATCACGAGCTCAACATAACAGTCAGGTGACAACCCGGTAACACTTCCAAGAAGATATTTGGAAAGTCACGAACCATCGGTATGTTACTAAGCTCGAGAACAATCTTGCTTTTGAGGGCAAGACGACATGATCAAATGGGTGAGGACTTGAAATAATTCCTAACTCATTGGTCGAGGAGTGCACCAGAAATAGGGACTAGGTAGCACAATCAATCTTAGGGTGACGATTCAATAATCAACACGCTAAGAATGAGGTTATCGTCCATTTAACTACCAAGCAACAGAGTTGCTAGCAATATTGATTTCACACGCCATGATTCATTTGTCGGCATTCCGGTTACAATAACACAGGAACCGAGGAATGAACAATGATGGCAAGAAGTATCACTGTACCAAGAGTTCATAGGATGGTGTGCAATTCCTATAACAATCTCGATATAAAATATGTAATACTCCAAGGTAGAGCTGAACAAAAGCTGGATTAGCAATTTGTTCTGCGGAGCACAACTTCTTTGACCCAATCCTGGATAGGGAAGAGGTACTGGAGTTTCTTTCTCCTAGTTATTCCGCGATAGAATGGCTTGACGGACCACAAGAGTAATAGGCATCGATAAACGAACGCACGCATACTCTTGACTATCAATTGATAGACGAAGGTCTGTAGACACCTAAAGAGGGACAACTCAAAGGAACATATAACTTTCTGAGTTGTGGATACATGGGTTGGTATGCCGAACAAAGTTCAACATAATTCTTCCAGATAACCCATGCAGAAAGGTTGAGCTGGCAGAGTCACAATATAGCATGGAGAACTCATAGAGGGCCTGTTGTGATCTTTTGATCCAACAAACTTCTGCCATAATGGTTCATGGTATTTGGAAGAACGATATACCACGGACCTCGAGGACTATCGCAAAGGTTACTAATATACTAAAGGAACTAGCAACACTATCAACATGATGTAAGTAGGGTGAATATCGGGTTTAAGAACCCAGGAATAGAATACGTACAAACTAAATGGCATCACAGGATGCTTTCGATAATAAAGGCCAGAATCTTCACCCTAGGATACAAATCATGGCTAGACCACTAGATGATCCCCTAGGACACCTAGGGTCATAATAATAACTCCAACATAAATATCAAGGCAATAGAATACCTTAACTCAACAATTAGTGTGATTGAGCTGGCATAAAGGAACATCGAAACCAGAGGGAAAGGATTTTGCGAATGCATCAGACTATTTAGAAACCTGGGAAGACTCGGACAGCATAACGGCTATAATTGCTCAAAAAGATTTGAGACATGCTACAAAAATGGTGGCATAGCCACTCAGAAGCACAATACCAAGGTTCCGAGATCAACAATTAACATACGGAAGTAGTAGGAACTGAACTGAGACTTAAATCCAACAATCTTATAAGTCCACTGATTAGTAACACGTGATCCTAATAGAAAGAAGAGATAGCCTAGTTCTTAATCCCCGTAGAAGAGAAGATGATGACTCAGATCAGAAGGCCATGAGGTATAAGGAGTAAAAAGAGCCTTACGTTCCATCCCACAATCAATTCCCCTACATATAACTAAAGAATTTCTAGACTCAACATCGACCAGTTTGGCTTGGTAATCCTACAGGCAGTCAAGCTCTGATACCAACGCTGTCAGGACCCCGACTCAATGCCACATCGATCTAGCATGTAACACCTCATATCACTTTGCGGCCTCACGCACGGTATTCCCACGGGTGTCACCTTACCTTTACCCGGGACCGTTTGCGCCTTTTGGCACACGTATATGACAGTGTCGCTAGCATCTATATGATAAAGAGCCCGGGCTTACATGGCTAGTTGTAAACCCAAAGTGGCACAAACTTACAGGGACAGGCATCCATGACCCAGCATCGAACGTGTCGGTCATCAGCGAGTGAATCCAGGCTGTAGCACTGGGCTAGGAGGACTCCGGTGAACCGGGCTGTAGCGGGCTAACAGGACTCCAGTATTCATTGCGTGACATTTCCCCGAAGGGACAGACACAGGAACGAAGAAGGACACATGCCGGCCAGCCTAAGTGTTCCGGAGCAGTAGCAAGCTACCATGGCTCGGTGGAAACACTAGGAGACATTTCCCGGTAAGAGAGGCTACTAAAGATAAACAACTAGATGGTTAGATCCCACACATACCAAGCATTTCAATAACATACACACAATATGCTCGATATGTGCAAATACAACATGGCATCACAACATGACTCTACGACTCAAGTATTTATTCAATAGGCTCCGAGGAGCGAGATATTACAAACAGGGGTCTCACGACCCAACATTCAGAGCATACAAATCAAAGCACAAGCGGAAGCTATCATGTCTGAGTACAGACATCTATAAATTAAAAAGGCTGAGAAGCCTGACTATCTACCAGATCCTGCCGAGGCACAAGATCGTAGCTGAGGTAACAAGCTAAACGTCGAAGTCCACGCGAAACTACTAGTGAGACCGAAGTCTCTCTGCAAAACATAAAATAGGCAAACGTGAGTACAAATGTACCCAGCAAGACTTACATCAGAACTAACTACATATGCATCATTATCAACAAAGGGGATGGTGGGGTTTAACTGCAGCAAGCCAGTTTTGACTCGGTGGCTATCCTAAACTACGACTGCGAGTAACTCTTTTGAGGTGGCGCACACGAGTCCACATATTCACCAACCAAAACACCACTATGGAACCGCTCCCGTCTCCCTACGAGAACACCATCCATAGCACTCACGCTTATCTTGCGTATTTTAGAGTATCCACTTTCACTTGTCTATGAACTGATATAAGCAACCCAGAAGTCCTTTTCCGCGGACACGGCTATTCGAATAGATCATATTAACCCTGCAGGGGTGTACTTCTTCACACACGCTCTCACCACTTACCGCCGTTTACACGACATGTACTCGGCAACCTTCAAGCGGAAGCCCAACATGGGTGTCGGCCACGGCCTGCCTAAACACTCAAGTCTCTAGTCCAGGTTTATCGCCTATTCGGGTTCCATCCATGAGGAGATCCGGCCGGAGTTTTGCTCACAGCCCCAAACGATGTGAACAGGGTTCCGTGACACCAAACGGGCGCCCGGTTTACCCGGCCACGTGCCTACCGCATCACAGCCCACCCCTACGGTCAGCGCTGCGCACGGCCTCCAGCATACTACAAACACCAGAAACTACTTGCAACTCCTGGATAGAGGACAAGGGTGATTAAGAAGCCGAGAGGGTCCATTGGTTTCGGGCCCAATGCGTGGTAGTAGTTGAATCATGGATCACAAACACAGAACTCGGTTCCTGAGGACGGCTTCAATGAGACAACCCACCATGTACTCCTACATGGCCTCTCACTGCTACCTTTACCAAATCGTGTTCACACACTTAGCTCACACACAGTAGGACATGTTCACACACCTCCGATTCATCCCCGATGAATCAGACCTGACTCAACTCTAAGCAGTAGCAGGCATGACAAACAAGCATGAATGAGTAGGCACAACAGGGCTCAAACAACTCCTACTCATGCTAGTGGGTTTCATCTATTTACTGTGGCAATGACAGGTCATGCAAAGGATAAAGGGGTTCGGCTACCGCAGCAAGTAACAGATGAATCGGTGTTGTCCTACTGCAGCAAAAGAGAGCAGGAGCGAGAGAGTGGAATTTTATCGGAATGAACAAGGGGGTTTTGCTTGCCTGGCACTTCTGAAGATAACATTGAGTCTTCATCAGTGTCAACGATCACATCATCGGTATCACGTCTATCGAGAGGGGACAAATACCGGCAACACAAAAGGGAACACAATCAATGCAATGCACAATATGATGCATGATCATGACATGGCAAAACGAATATGTTTTGGGCTAATGCAACTAGCAACAGATTAAATGAAGTTGGTTTGAATACAAGATTCAAATTCAAACTCCATATGTGATTATTCAAATGCCATTTAATTGATTTGTGCTAAACAGCAGCTATAAGTTGTTCTAACATGCATGAAAATGGTACAGATGGATTCCTTGAATTTTTCTGATAATTTTTCATATATAAATTATTTAATTTGGAGTTACGGTTGAATTACTATGAATTTTTGAAGTTTTGAACATTTTCTGGAATTTCCTGAATATTTAGAATTAAAATAATTCCAAAAAATGATTTAACTGCGTCAGCCTGACGCCAGCATGACGTCAGCGAGTCAACGGCCAGGTCCAGGTCAAACCTGACGTGTGGGGGCCACACGTCAGTGACACAGGTTAGACAGGGGGGTTAGTTTAGTTTAATTAAAGATTAGGGGCACTAGGGCCCACATGTCAGTGGCTCTAGGCCTGGGTTAGCGGGGTGGTTAGGCCCTAATGACTGGCCACGTCATCTCTCGCCGGAGTTTAGCCGGCGACGACCACAGAGCACGGCGGGGGACGCCGGACTTGCGCTAGGGGCATCGGATCGACGCGCCAAGGGCACCAGGAGGTAGCCCGTGCCCGTGCGCATCTAGGGGGACCAACGGGAGGTGCGGGGGTGGCCGGGGTTCGCCGGAGTGGAGCCCGAGGCGGCGGCCGAAGCTCGGGGTGTGGGCGAGTTAGTGCTACGGTGCGCAAACGAGAGAGGTGAGCGGCTAGCGGGGCGCTACGCAGTGCGGGGAGCGAGTTAGGCATGCCAGGGTGACCAAATGGTCACCGGAGCTACGGCGGTGACGAGCTCAGGCGGCAGCGTGCTACGGCCAGCTATGAAATGGCGGCTATGGCGAGCGGCAAGCCACGGGGTTAGGGGCAAAACGTGCAGGAGCTCATGGTGTTTCGGATGGGGTAGATGACGAGCTCGGGGAAGCGGAGACGGCGGCGAATCGACGGTGAAGATCCTCGGCGGCCGGCGATGGAAACGGAGATGGTGGCGGTGTTGCAGTGTGTCCGGGACCTTGTGGCTCGGCGGGGAGAAAGAGGGGGTCGAGGCGGAGCCTTTGAGCGCATCAGCGAGGCTAGGGGGTGGCGGTGGCCGCGAGGGAGCTCGTCGGTGGCGGCGGCTCCGTTCGGGCGAGTGAGAGAGAGGTCCAGGGGAGAGGATGAGGACGCGGGAGAGTGAGGGAGAGAGGCAGGGAGGCGCGTGGCGTCTCCGGGGCGTCGAGGAGGAAGCAGGAGGTGGCCAGGGGGAAGCAGGAGGTGGCCGAGGCCTCTCGGGCGCGCGCCACGCCTCGCCTCTGCCTACTGGCAGAGGAAGACGACAGGGGGGGAGTGGAGATGGGTTGGGCCGTGCTGGGCCAGGTAAGTGGGCGCCAGGTAACTTCCTTCTCTCTCTCTCTTTTATTTCTGTTTTTATTTATCTATTTTGTTCTGTGTTGTTTTAGTTTAGTAACATACTAAACCATTTTATAAAATCCTGAAAATAGTTATGTGGCTAGAGTTAAAATATACCAAACCACATAAAATGTTCTAGTAATTATTGGACATATATTATTTATATATAATATATATATCCAATGCAAATAGCTATTTATTTAATTCAAAGGCCCAAAATAATTAACTCTGAGATACCAAAAATATTGTTTTGAGTTTTACCTCTTTGCAATATTTTCAGACACTAAGAGGAACATTTTCTTGGACTTCTTTGAGGAGATTTTAATGTTGATCATTTTTAGAAGGTTTCTGAGGCTTTGAAAATTCCTCAATTCAAATTTCATTTGAATTAAAACATGATGCTCACATGAGGTCTAGCCTAGTGCATAACAGGACCAGGGATGTGACATTCACGGCAACTCGCTTGTTGCCGTTCGCTGTGCTGACGGCTGTGGAGTAGTCTATCAGCCAGTCCTCCGGCTTCACGGAGCCGGTATACTTGGGCGTGTCTCGGGGGAGCGTGAACCCTTTGGGGAAGGGCTCGTCTCTGATGCGGGGTCCGAAGCAAGGCGGACCCAGTTCGTCTTCTTCTTCCAGCGCCAAGGATCGGTGGAGTCGGTCGATCCGATGGCGGGCATCGTTCTCTCCGACTCCTTCTCGGCGGCCAAGGTGGCCTCCGAGAGTCGGATGCTCAACAGGCGGCGGGGAAACTCGCCGCTCTCTTCTGGGCGGGGGAGGCAGGTAGTCGTCCCGCCGCTCTACTGCTCTCGGGCGGCCGTCTTGGTCGCGCTTGATGGTGATATGAATCCGACTGCGACTGACAGCCGGCTCCTTCTCTTTCCTTCCGCCGGCTCTGCCAGTCGGCGTCCGAGAGGTCGCGCCTTGATCTCGGCGGGGAGGCAAGTCGTCGTTCGGCTGCTGCAGCACATCCGCGCGGCCGCCGGCCGCGTTCTGCGCAGCAACCGCGTCGAGGAGTTGCTGGACTCGCTCCGTCATCAAACGCCGCTCTTCGCCCTCGAAGTTCTTCAGCTCGTCAGTCGCCGCTTGAGCGGCGCGGATGTTCTTCGCTGGGGTGGCGTATACGGGGCGTTTTGCCCCGAACAAGTTGGCAACGGCCGCGCCGCGCTGCCGGACCGCGCCTAGACGGCTCGGCCCAGTCGGAGCCGGCGAGCCGCCTACGGCGCGATACATCTCGCGCTGGTATGCCTCTGACAAGCGCCTCATGCTCGCCAGCTTCTTGGCGCCTTCGACGATCTGAAGGCGGCGTGTCTCCAGCGTCTCGGCATCTGCGTCATCTGGAATGGGCGCAGTGAGGTCTCGCAGGGCCGCATCAAGCGGGTCCTGGACTTCTTCGCCGGAGCGCTCGTCGTGACTGATGACGAGCACCTCTGTGATGGCGCTTCCGCCGCTCTCCTCGTACGGAAGTGGCTCTTCATAGACCACCACGTTGGTGGGGAAAATGTCGAGCGACACGGCGTCAGAGTCGACCAGCATCGGGTCGGTGGAGCCTACGGACTCCAAGTCCACGGCGGGCTCGCCGGCGACATGGAGTTGGTCAAGGAGGACCGCGAGAAGGCTCTCGGGGCCACCCGTGCCTGCGTCGGACGCAGGCTCGTCGGAGAGGCACACCTCGCCGACAAGTTCGGCGAGGCTGCTCGCTGCGCAGGCGGCCTCAGCACCGCGCAGCGCGTCGATGCAAACTCCATCTGGCGAGCCGGGCTGGCTGCGCTCGCCAGGGAGGAAGAGGGTTCCCGTCCAGAACAGATCTCCAGACGATGGTGCACCTCGCCCCACGGTGGGCACCAAATGTCGGGGGTTCGGTGCGACATATGCCAAAGGATGGCTTATCATGGTGGGGGCGAGTAGAACGTCGCCGGTGCCTGGAAACGAGATGAGGCGTAGGCATGCACGCCGGTGAATCTTACCCAGCTTCGGGGCTCTCCGGGGAGATAACACCCCTACTACTGCTCTGCGGGGTCTCCGCATGATCACTAAAGCAAAGTGACTATAATGGTGCTCCTCGAGCTGTATCGGGAGGCAAGAGAGAGCAAGGCTAGTTCTCTCCACCCTGTTCTATCTGGTCTATCTCTATCAAGGTCCGAACCCTTTGCATGGGTGCCCCGGGGGGTTTATATAGGCCTACCCCCCGGGGGTACAATGGTAATCCGGCTGGGCGCGGCCCCCAGCCATCTGTCTCTCACACCGCCATCGTTCCCGCCGGCTTCTGGGGCCCGCCGACTGGTGGGTCCCGCGGACAGGCCTGACACTGTGCAGCGCTCCTGATGACGCAGGCTCGGCCATTCGGTCGTGGCAACAGTGCCGCCGTTTATCGGGCGATCTCTGTCCCCATTCCCCATCCTATCTGGTTAATGGCTCATGGGGCCCTGGAGGGGAGGCGGCCGACTCCAGGGAGGCCGACTCCCACAGGGCCGTCTTCGAGGCGCTCAGGCCGCCTTCGGTCCACCCACTGATAGGCGGCCCCGCGGTCTTCGAGCCGTACAGATCGGCGTCGTGGGTACAGTGTGCCGCGCACTGTGGCCGAGGTCAGGGCAGACATGGCAACAGTGCCGCGCCTCGCCGGAGATCTTCCGGCGATACGGCTCACTGTAGCCATGCCGGTCCCTCGTAGGCAGGGGGACGGCCACATCGCGACCATACCCCGCATCGGGCTTCGGGAAGAGTCATGGGCCGACTCCCATAGTCGGCCTCTCTGAAGGTTGCCAGCTTGGAGTCGGCTTGTCTTGGAGTCGTCGTCTGCGACTCGGCTTGTCTAGGGGTCGCCGTCTGGGACTCGGCTTGTCTTGGAGTCACCGTCTGGGACTCGGCTTGAGAGATCCTGGGACCCGGGTTAGCCTACCCGTGGCCCATTACTCCGACACGGGTGGCGACCATAGCTGTAGCGCGGGGTGCCAAAGCATGCTACTTCTATGAGTGCCAGCCAAAGTATGTGCTGGTACGTAAAACTAGCTATAGCGCTTGTACAAAAACAACGCTACTGGTATAAGTTTACCCATAGAAGAAATAGCAGTAGCGCGTCTAGGTGCACGGGCTCTACAGCTACTTTCTTAACAGTAGCGCTGGTTAGACAACAAACGCTGCTAATATTTTTTAGTCGGGTGGTGTGCTGTGGCAAACTTACCAGTAGCGTGGCCTCCAAAAACCAATGTTGCTACTATGTTGTACCAGTAGCACACTTTGTAACAGACGCTACTGGTAACTATCAGTAGCGTGGGGTCCATAATACACGCTACTGGTAAACTTCTATGTATAAGCCTTTTCCTAGTAGTGGGGTCTAGACGGCGGCTCTGCATGTGCTTTGGATATAGCTACCAAGAGGTAACGCGTTCGGTTTGTGTCTAGGCGGTGCTTCACGGGGCCTGGCATGGTCTCGTCGTATGACCCATGAAGGGTGTGGTCAAACACCGAGAGCGGCACGCATAAGCCCTAACGCGGGCTATGTGGAAGGCATGCCATATCGCATGCTGGATCTAGCCAATGGAGGGAACAAGTTCGGCATGCAAACTGAGTGCGGGGCCCGTTCCTTCATTTTCCTCAAAATTCGTTGCCGCTTCATGTGGGCCCTATCCAAAAAGGCACGTCTAGTGCATCACACACAACTGGATTCACACCATGCATGCACACTTGGCCACGGGGACACCGACCGTAAACCTTTAGCCAAGTTGACCCACACCATCCATCCACCCTTGACCCCACCTCGGTTCGTTGGATCTTCGACGAGTCCCTTCCCTTGGTATGCCAAGCATGTTACAACGACACACGGCTACACGTCTTGCACACCAAGATTGGCGCATCATGCACTAGTGCCAACAAACATGTCCAGCTGAGCATCTTTGCCCATTATCTGGATCGACGCGGCTAGCGGTGCATGTTGTCGGCCCGGTTGCCTAGCGGTGCATGCTATGGGTAGACATGAATCGTATCACATCGGATCGAGATTCCCCTCTCTTGCACCGGACGCCGGAGCAGCACACATGCATGGTAGAAGAATCTGCGTGGTTGATGTGGGATCTCGAATGAGACGCCATGGGATAGGTGCATGCTGATATTCAAGATTTAGGAATTGATAACAAAATGAAAATGACAATTCAATTGTTTGTGCAGGTGTACAACATGTTTTAAGGAAAATGTGGAATATGACACGTTCACATGCATTTTGGCAACAAGTGCACTTTTGGAGGGGAAAAAACAGGTAGCCCCCGTGCCTCCCACGATTTTTGTTCCATGTATTTCGCCACAAATATTGGAGAAAAAAAGAAAAATGTATTTTCCCCTCAAAAAACGACTTGGGAAGAAAATCTGAAGTAACCATATTTAGCTACTCCATGGAGGTTGTCCCCCGTGGGGAGATTCGATCTACCTCTCCTTGATTGGTGGGTGAGTTCAACGTGAACGTGATGGTGAGAGGCTGAAGAAGGAGTTTTGTGCGTTTACAACAACCTTTGTTTTAGAACTGTGTAATAATAAATGAAAGAGAATATGTGAAAACCAAAAAATAAAAAGGATATGCATACATGATGGGCCAACCCAACCATCTATAGGGACGCGTGGTCTAGCACGCGGGTGAGGTTCGCCTGGGACAGCCCAACAAAATTTGGCCCAACGCTGAGATGCACCGGGCGCAACTGACGGGTGGTGGGAGTTTAGTCCCACCTCGCCAAGCGAGACGCGCAGGCACCTACTTATATACGCGGCTAAGAGACCAATTGCATGAGCCTGTCTCGCTGAAACAGCACGTTCCCTATCCACTTCCGTTTATGCCCTCTGGGGCCTACTAGCAGGAGAAATCAACATCCCACGGGCCTGCATCCTGGCCCATATGGTTGGGTTTCTAGTCGTATGCAGGCCGTGGGGTTTGATATCTCCTGTTAGTTGGTGGGCTTTTTCTTTTCCAAATCACCCAATTTTTTTTACACAGTCACATCCATGTAATAAACATGAGTATCAAAGAAAATTCAGCAATAATGAAGTTTACACTGTCCCCTTAAGGTAAATTCAGAGGTATGTACCTGAGTTTCACTGAGCCACTATAAATTATATAAAATTCTAAAAAATTGGGAAACTTTAAAATTCTGTCTATGTTTATGAAAAGATCATGTGTACAAAATTTCAGGTGATTTGGATGTGGTCGAAAAAACCACCTTGTTAGAAAAACTCGCTTAAGTGAGACCAAACGGTCCGTCTGTAATGAAGTGATTTTTTTGACCATCTCCAAAATAACCCCAAATTTGTTGTACACGATGCCATAAATGTAACAAACAGGATATCCAAAAATAAAACTCAAAATTTTTAGGTTTACACTGTCCCCTTATGAAAAATTTTGTGGTAAGGCAAGTGAGGTAGCTCATGACCATAGCCATGGCATACATTGTTCAAATGTCCTCAAACCGTTCCCCTTTACCCAAGTTGACCCACACCATCCATCCACCCTTGACCCCACCTCGGTTCGTTAGTTCTCCAACCAGTCCCTCCCTCCATAAGCCAAGCATGTCAAAGCGACACACAGCTACCCGTCATGCACACAGAGATTGGGCATCATGCACTAGTGCCAGCAAACATGTCCAACTGGGCATCTTTTCCCATCGTGGACACTACCACATGGTCTAGATCGAGGTGGCTAGCAGTGCATGTTATCGGCTTGGTTGGCTAAGGGTGCATGATATGGGTCAACAAGAATTGTATTGCATCACATCTAGATTCCCCTTTCCGGTACCGGACGCCAGAGGCCCGGAGCAACACATGCATGGTACAAGAATCTGCACGGTCGCTGGCAGAGCTTGGATAAAACAAATTTGACCTAAGTGACATGGGGTAGGTGCATGCTGAAATTCAATATTTAGGAATTGTTAACAAAATAAAAACGACAATTCGACAATTCAATTGTTTGTACAGGTGACACGTTCACATGCAATATGGTAACTAGTGCACTTTTGGAGGGGAAAAACAGGTGCACTCGTTCCACCGTGCCTCCCACGATTTTTCTTCCATGTATTTCGCCACAATATTGGAGGAAAAAAAGAATGTGATTTTGCCTCAAAAAATGACTTGGGGAGAAATTCTCATCTAACCATATTTAGCTACTAGGTGGAGGTTGCCCCCCGTGGGGAGGCTCGATCTACCTCTCCTTCATTTTAGGGTCAGTTCAACTTAAACGTGATGGTGAGAGGCTCAATGTGGAGATTTATGCATTTACAACAGATTTATTTTAGGAAAAAATAAGCACCTTATAATGTGAAATTATAAAATCCTTATTAAAACATGCTAAAAATCCTTATTTTAAAAAACTTGTTTGTCTTGCCAGATAAAACAAACATAAAATGATGGGGATCGTTTATTGCGTGGCCTTTCTCCCCCCTCCCTCCCATATTCGGGACACTTACCGCATTTCTAGGGTTGTAACATCGAAAGTTCAAGATCTACGGCGGCCACATGAAATCATAGCAAGGATTGGGATGAAAGCCCCATGTTAAGCTCTTTGGTCCATATATGCACCATATGCTACCAAAGGGAGGGGTGGCCTCGACGCCGTTCTCTAGGCTATGATGCTCATCAGTTGCCGTTATAATCCATGCAAATTATCGAGGGGCGAAAATTCACGGGACCTAGCGCAAGTGTAGTCATACGGCCCCTACAGGGTGTGGTAAAACCTCGAGAGCGGCATGCGTAGGCCCTCACGTAGGCTGTGGGCAACTGGGGCCATATCCCATGCTGGATCAAGCCACATAGTGGGAATGCGTCCGTCCTATGAAGGGAGTGCAGGGCCCGTCCTTCATTTCCTCAAATCTCGTTCCCACGTGATGTTAGACCTAGTAACCAAGGACCGTCCCGTGCATCGCACTCAGCTGGAACCACAACATAAATGCACACATGGCCACATATGAGTCTACACGGCGGGGATGCATGGTTCGGGGGCTGGCACAAGTGTCGCAGGTCATGTGTCTAGGTGCTACTTCACTTGGGTCTAAACAGCGGGGGTGCATGGCTTGGATCTAGCTACTGAGAGGTAACGTGCCCGGTTTGTGCCTAGGTGGTGCATCATGGGGCCTGGCATGGTCTGATCATATGACCCACGAAGGGTATGGTCAAATACCAAGAGGGGCATGCATAAACCCTCACGCGGGGTAAGTGTAAATGAGGCCATATCGCATGTTGGATC
This sequence comes from Triticum dicoccoides, assembly GCF_002162155.2. Classification (NCBI taxonomy): domain Eukaryota; kingdom Viridiplantae; phylum Streptophyta; class Magnoliopsida; order Poales; family Poaceae; genus Triticum; species Triticum dicoccoides. Next base: position 175,460,632 of record NC_041393.1, on the reverse strand, counting down.
TAGGCAATGGGAGGGAACAAATCCGGCATGCGGACGGTGTGTGGGGCTCGTTCCTTCACTTTCCTCAAAATTCGGTGCCGCTTCATGTGGGCCCTAACCACAAAGGCCCGTCCCATGCATCACACTCACCTGGACCCACACCGTGCAAGCACACTTAGCCACGTAGACACACACCGATAAACCTTGACAATAGCTAGGGTTCAATAATTATCCATTCATTTTTACCTAATCGGTACAACATAGCTAGCGATGAACAAAAAAGCTAGTAGATGCCATGTGAAATTAAATGCGCCAACTGTCCCTTCTAGTATTTTTTTTCAGTAGTTCTCCCTTCTAGTATTTAGTAGTACTGCGCAAAACAAAAAAAATGTCCCTCCTATTTTGCTGTTATTTTTGAACACTCTATTTTGGTGTTCGGTTTATGTTGCCACATTTGTGGACCGACATTGTGCACTTTTTCTTTTACTTGGTTCGTTGATTGGTTGGTTCGGGTAAATCTCTGGGTGTGCACGATGCCGTATACGTGCATGTTTCTACCTAAATTTCAAAAGTGACAAATTGTGCGAAGCCTTGACCTCTCTCTCCCAAACAAATTGAATTTTCACTCCCCAAATCTCGCTCCTGCCTCCAGCGCTCGATCGCCTCTGCCTATCCAACCAGGTCTTCGTCGCCGCCCACTACTCGCCGCCGCCAAAAAGCCCACATTCTTGCCGGTGAGGATGATCCTACCTGCCAGGGGAGGGTGCGTGGATGGTGCGCTCCGTGCGACGGATGTGGACCCCATGAAGGAACCGGTCGACAAGGACGTCGTCGTCGTTGATTTGCAGCCACAGCTGGTCCAACACAGCACCAACGACGACGAATCGGTTAGTGTCTGCAGATATTCACCCTAGAATTTGCCTTCTCGAGGTTAACTCTAGAAATTGTTCTCTTGTTATTCCTCGCTATTCGTATAGACAATCGTACTGTTCGCCTTTTTTTTATTAATCGTACGGTTTTCAGTCCTAGTGTTTGCAAATTTAGATGAATGGATCATTTGTATTCCATTTTATGCCTGTCTTTCATATAACCAAAGTTTTAGGAAACCAATACAAATAAAAAACAATCCATTTATGCCTGCCTTTGATATAATGTACAATTCACTGGCACGAGAATTTTTTTCTTCTAATACTAGATTGCATATTTGGAAGAATGGCAGAACTACCTACAGCTGAGGGAAGCTTTTAGAAAGAAAATATTCAAGTGGCTCATGGCTGCAAAGATTGTGTACCGGTGTAACGGTCTCTATAAATGCCCGTTCTGCAGGAAAGAGAACTATCATTCCAAAACCACAGCAATTGCAGCTTACAGAAAGAGGTGGCATCTTAAGGCAAAACCTGCTGAGTTGGCCAACAAATTGGGGAGGGTGAAGACCTAAAAGCATATAGTCATTTTTGTTTTTTGTGTTTTATCGACACCAAATGTAAAACAAATATGGGCCCACATGAACAAGTATCAATCTTTATCTCCTTCGACGATCAGTGCCACATTGGCCAACATGAACAAGTGTTGATCTCATTGGACTTACATCCTAGCAAAATTCGGTGTCATTCTGAACCTACTTCATGGGAGGCCTTTCGGGACGGGAAGGGTCCATCTCGAAGCATGTTTTTGTTGACATCCTTGAAGTGGACCAACAACCTTGTACCAACATGACTAGCATCATTGCCAATTTTCGTAGCTTTTTTACGTTGTAAGGATTATCTAGGGCTTTCGCATCGATAAATCATATAATACTTACTTTTTTTTCTGCGCCTGTTTTTTTCTGCGCTCGAGGGTGGGCTGCCATGCATGCGTGTCGTTGGGCTATGTAAAGAAGCCCACCCGTCGAGCCGAGCGATGTCTGCAGCCGTTGCATGCGCCCGAGCGAGCCTACGTTGCATGCGGTTGCATGCATGCGTCCGCTTCAGCCTACCTTGCACGCGTGCACATACGCGAAGGAGCACGCGCCGTAGAGCCATCCCCGGTTGACCAGACCGACGGCACATAGGGCAGCACTTAAACTTCACATTTTGATTCACACTACTGTTTCCCACGCGTGTACACTCCCGATGTCGCGGTGGGTGGAAAATTTGTTCACATTTGACGCCATTACTGCCACGGTGGCTATTTAAGCCACCTATCATGTTCCTCTTCCTCTCACACCCTTCATCCATCTCCCATACTCTCCCACCTGCATTTTGCGCCTACCCTTCTTCTTCTTCACCACAAACAGCCCCAAGAACCAGCCCGCCGCAGCCATGCAGTACACCGGGCCAACCTACCGCTTCCCCCCCACCATGCCGGAGATGCTCTACCCGCCGGGGTGTACGTCAAGAGCACCCTTCGTGTGTGGGTGATGTCAAGGTGGAGGGGCGCAGGGAGTTCACCGACTTTCTTCCTTGGGGCCGGCTACGGGCACCTCCCTCGGGGATCACCAAGGATGTACCGAGTCGAGGAGGTCATCCACAACGGGGTTGTGGTTGCTATCCTTTCCCAATTCACCAACCCCTTCAACGCGTTCTACCTCCTCGGCCTCGTGTTCTGGTGTGGCTGCGAGTTCATAGCTTTCACCACCCATAACTTCTTCACAGACTACGACAATGTCTTCCCCACTGACGAGCGCATGCACACTCTGCCATACCCCATCAACAACACCGCGGAGGAGCAGTGAAGGGCGCCCGGAGGAGGAGCAAGGAGGAGCCTGGTGGAGAAGCGGCAGCCATCTATCTATCTATCTATCTATCTTTTTTAGCTAAAAAATCTATCTATATATATTTGTCGTGGTGTTATTTAAGTTGTAAGCGTACTATTAATTCATGTTGTGGGCTTTGGTTGGCCCAAATTATCTATATTTATTATACAAAGTTTTATAGTGGTTTGGGCTTTTTTGGAACCATTTTAATCTCTGGCATTTTAGTCATAGGAAAAAATTGTCTCAAAAAAAAGTCATAGGAAGAAAACAATCATGCGCCGCCCCTCTCATCCATTGCACAACCGCCGCCATCGTCCTTCCCCTCACCCATCGCCATTACAACCGCGACATCTCCTCCCTCTCCTTCTCCTCCTTCTCATGGCCGCAACTTTGCTTGTCTCCTCTTCCACATCCCACCCCCTTCTTCCATCCACGCAAGAACCTCGATGGAGGAGCAGATCACCGGCGGCGAGAATGTCGACTTCGTGGAGATCGTCGGCGGCGACAAGGTTAAGATGGCCAGGTTGATGGAGATCCGTTCTTGGTTTAACAACATAAGGCAGTTGAGCTGGATGGCAATGGCCACATTGAGGGAAATGGCATCTAGGGAGAAGAAAAAGCTTTTCCCCCCGCCCGCACAACCGAGGCACGACATTGAGATCCACCTGTGGGCGATGGAGCAGGCCAATTCGTCCAGCCCGTGGGACAGGCGTAGGTGGTGGGTGTTCAGATCCAGGGTAGAGCATCCGCTGGATCAGGAACCCACAGTGCGCGAGCTGCCATTACAGATTGTGGAGCCCCCAACCGAGTCGGAGATGACTCCGAAGCGCTTCGGAGGACAGTGGTCGCGACATCGCTTCCCCGCTGTTCTCCATGCTTCCCTCGCCGCTCCCCTCGTCCGAACGGCGGCGGTACCGTTGTTTAGAGTAAGCTTCCCTACTCCTAATCTTCCTACTGCTCGAGCTTACAGTTGTGGCGGTAGTGATTGAGTACATGCTTTTGGGGGCTGGATTATGATGTATATGAACCCTAGGCTAAATTTGTACTGTTGTAGTGTTAGTATTTGATGTTCACCTGCACTTCTACTCCAAAAATTTGTTTTGTGTCTTTCTATTATTAAGTGCTTGATACTATATTTGAACCTTTTTTGAGTTGTTGATTGCTTTTTGGTAGAGCTACCAGCTCTTATGGAGATGCTTATGTTGTATGTGTTGTTCTCCATGATTAGTACTAGCATTCTGTGCAATTAGATGCCATGACAAGCCATGTAGCATATTTCTTTATTCCCTCCAACATGCCATCATTTTACTCTGTGCATCTCAGCAAGTATAAATCTGTCAGCTATAAAACTTTGCGAATTTGCTTGATGGTTCCCACTAAACTATAAACCCCCTTTTGTTTTCAAAGTAAGCCACTAACATCCGGGTCCCACGGCAGTCACGCACACACAAATGCTCCCAGTCATGTGGCCCCTGGCCCATTGGTCATCCTCGATGGCTAGCCAACCTCAATGTGCCTCTACCAATAACAGCAGCCCTTTCTATTATAAAACTATGCAACTTTGCTTGAAGGTTGCCACTAAAAATATAACTCCTATGGCCATGCTTCCTAAAATTTATTTGCATTATGATACTTTCATGCCTTGCCTTTTGTTGCTATGACAAGTTTATGTTGCATGGTAAAATCTTGCTCTAAAGTGGCCATGTTAATATAATTGTTTGATGTTAAAAGTAAGTTGCACTTGTGAGCTTGGTTTTGTTTGCTTGTTGTAACCATCATGTCAAAACTGTTTGTCGTTATATCTGTTTCAGCATAACTGTAATTTTCACTAATTCCTAACATGTAACAGCAACTTCACCATTCGTGTTTCGCAGGAAAATTTTTGGAGTTCACAAGGGTAGAGACCTGGAGTTGTGAGGCTAGGAGGCTGATGGTGCTGCTGCTGGCTGATCCTTCTTCCAGCTTTTGTTCCTCCTTTTCTCTCTACTCGTTGGATTCCTGGGCTACATCCCTATGTGCTGTTAATGTATTAAGTTGATCCTTTGAATTTATTGTATTATATTTAATGTGGAAGTACCTTAATCTCTACGAAAGAGATGTTGGTTCTATGGCTGATAATTTCTAGGAGCATGCTTAAATTCAATATTTAGGGATTTTTTTGAATTGTTTTGATTGCTTACCACATGTGTCACTCAGTCAATATTTAGGGATTATTAACATATGAAAACAACAATTCGATCGCCTATGTAAATGTGTACAATATAATTTTCAAGATAAATTGAAACATGACACGTGCACATGCAATTTGCCAACATGTCCAGTTGTAGTAGAAAAAGACAGCATGTGCATGTATCCAACCATGCCTCCTACGATTTTGTTCCATGCTTTTGTCGCCACATGTCTTTGGAAGTAAATAAAAATATAAGGTGATTTTCTCATAATAAACCGTTTTGGAGAGAAATTTGCAACCAACCAAAAATATCTACTGCGTGCAACTTGGCCCCCGTGGGGAGGTTGGATCGACTCCTAGATTATAGGGTGAGGCCATCATGATCGTGTGAGAAGAATTCTTTTTTTCGAGGGAAGGTAGGAATTTTGTGTGGTTACAAAATGGACCTTTTTGTAATTAAGGAAATTATTATTTAACAGAAACCCTGCTATTTTCAAGCCATTATAAAAATAACTAAATTGTTTTGGAAAAAAAGTTGATTATGGGTTAGTTCGTTTTGTGGACATGTACGTGTAGTGGTGCATGCTGTGGGCCTAGGTGGCTCTAGGTGCATGCAGTGTATCATGCTGGCTATGGGTGCACAAGGTAGTAACCTGGTGAATCGGGGTGAAAGTCTTGTGCTAATTCTATTTTGTGGTGTGCGACATATGAGTCTACCCGGGGGGAATGCTTGGCTTGGGGGCCGGTGTAAGTGGTGTGGGTCTACTGTGTAAGTTGTGCGCCACGTGAGTCTAGACGACGGGGGTGCATGGTTTGGGTCTAGCTACCTTGAGGTAATGTATCCGGTTTGCGCACTGAGTGCGGGCCCGTTCCTCCATTTTCATCGGTGCTTTCTCTCGGGTCAACGGAGAACAATCCAAACGCGCATGCTAGGTCCCGGCCTTTCTTGGGTCCCGCATGCCATATTCGGGATAGTTGCCGCATTTCTAGGGTAGTATCATTGGGAATTCATGATCTATACCGCGGCCACATGAAATCATAGCAGGGAATGGGGTAACAATCACATGCTAAGCTCTTTGGTCCATATATATGGGCCATGTGACACCAAAGGAAGGGCCGCCTCAGAGCCATTGTCAATCGAGAGGAAACGAGTCTGGCCCATGAGCGGTGTGCGAGGCCTGCCCCTTCATCTGCTTCAGAACTCTATGCCGCAAGATGTGGACCCTAGCAACCAAGGCTCGTCCCGTGCGCCGCACGCCAACTAGACCCACACCATGCATGCACGCGTGGCCAAGTAGACACTCACCGGTCAACCTTGACAATGTACACAAGACGCATGCGCACTCATTAGCCATCTAGCCCCCACCCATGCACACCTAGCCAGCTTCACTCAAACCGTGCACCGTTTGCCAGGTTCACCCACACCATCCATCCATTATTGACCCCACCTCGGTTTGTTGGACCTCCGACACGAGTCCCATCCATCGGCATGCCAGGTATGTCAAAGCAACACGCGACTAAACATATTGCACACCGAGATACGACGTCATTCACTAGTGCCAGCAAACCTGTGCACCTGAGCATCTCTACCCATGGTGGACACTAGCGCATGGTTAGGATCGAGAAGCCTAGCGGCACATGATGTCGGCCCGATTTGCTGGGGGTGCATGACATGGGTCTAGATGAAACGCATGGCAACCCATAGATCCACATTCCCCTGCCCAATACCAGACAGCTAGCATATACCACACGAATCCAAGCGGACGCTGACGAAGCTTGGAAGCCATGTGTTATGTGCATGCTGAATTTCAATATTTAGGAATTATTAACATACGAAACAATAATTCAAGCGTCTATGTAAAGGTGTACAACATAATTTTCAATAAAAAATGAAACATGACACATGCACATGCAACTTGCCAACAAGTGCACTTCTAGTACAAAAAGACAACATGTGCATGTATCCCACCATGCCTTCTACAATTTTTGTTCCATGTTTTTCGCCACATATCTTTGGAAGGAAAAACAAAAGAATGTGATTTTCCCATAAAAAACCGTGATGGCGAGATGGTTGCAACCAACCAAGATAGATAGTGCATGGAAGTTCTCCCCCGTGGGGAGATTGGATCGACCACTCCTAGATTATAGGGCGAGGCCACCGTGAACGTGATCGTGAGAGGGTGAAGAAGGATTCATTTTTTCGAGGGAAAGGACGTAATTTTGTGGGTTTACAAAAAGGAATGCACCCCTTTTTGAGGGATAAAAAATGCACGTTATAATTTGTAATTAATGAAATTATAATTTAACAGAAACCTTGCTATTTTCAAGCAATTTAAAAACAACTTACTTGTTTTGGCAAAAAAAATGTTGATAATGCGATAGTCCATTTTTTGGACACTTACGTGTAGTGGTGCATGTTATGGAAATCGGGGTGGAAGTCTTGTGCTAAGCTATTTTGCGGGGTGCGGCATATGAGTCTACACGGGGAATGGTTGGCTTGGGGGCCGGCATAAGTGAATTGGGTCTAGTGTCTAAGTGGTGCACCACGTGGGTCTAGACGGCGGGGGTGCATGGTTTGGATCTAGCTACCTTGAGGTAACGTGTCCGATTTCCGCAATGAATGCGGGCCCGTTCCTCCATTTTCGTCGATGCTCTCTCTCGGGTCAATGGAGAACAATCCAAAAGCGCATGCAAGGTCCCGGCCTTTCTCGGAGCCCGCGCTTTCCATATTCGGGACATTTGCCGCATTTCTAGGGCAATATCCTCGGAAATTCAGGATCTATACCATGGCCACATGAAATCACAGCAGGGATTGGGGGTGACAGTTCAATGCTAAGCTCTGGTCCATATATGTGCCATGTGCGACCAATGGGCATGGCCGCCTTAGAGCCATTGTTAAGGGCAAAAAATGCTGGGTCTCATCTGCCGCCGCTATAATCCGTACAAATTCATGGGGATCCAAATTTCTCGGGACCTTTCACGGTGTGGGTGTGATCGAACATCGAGAGCGGCACGCATAAGCCTTCACATAGGTTGTGTGTAAACGAGACCAAAACGCATCCCGGAGGTAGCCATCAAGATCGAACAATTCCTGCTTGTGGACGAAGACCAGGGCCTGCCCCTTCATTTGTTTCAGAACTCTGTGCCGCAAGTTGTGGGCCCTACCCACCAAGGCACATCCCGTGCGCCGAACGCAAACTGGACCCACACCATGCATGCACGCATGGCCACATAGACAACCACCATTCAACCTTGACAATGTACATATGACACATGTGCAATCATTAGCCATCTAGCCCCCCAGCCATGCAAACCTAGCCACCTAAACTCAAACCATGCACCGTTAGCCAGGTCGACCCACACCATAGATCCAGCAATGACCCCACCGCGGTTCGTTGGACCTTCGACGAGTCCCTTCGCTATGCCAGGCACACCAAGGAGACATGCGGCTACACATATTGCACACCGAGATCCGACATCATTCACTAGTGCTAGCAAACCTGTCCACATGAGCATCTCTGCGCATGGTGGACACTAGCTCGTTGTTTGGACCGAGAAGGCTAGCGGTGCATGTTTTGGCCCGGTTGGCTCGGGGTGCATGATATGGGTCCAGACGAAACACATGGCATTGCGTGGATCAACATTCCCCTCCTCGGTACCGGACATCGGATATATAGCAGATGAATCCACGTGGTTTCTGACGAAGTTTTGCCACATCCATTTTCCATTCCATTGTTTGTAAAGTTTTACAACATATTTTAGGACAAATATAAAACCTGACACGTGAAGATGAAACAAGCCTACAAATTCAGTTGGCCCACTGTATGACTTTGTTCTGTGTAATGAGGGAGCAGTTGCATTACACAATTTTTTGAAGGGAAGTTGCATTGCTCGTAAATCATGGTTGTGCATGATCGGGCTATTCATTTTAGTGAGAAGTGATAAGTTACGTTTTGACGTGGCAAGACGTGGTGGTGTGAACAACGCACAGGGAGGTGTGAAGGTGGCAACAACTCCTTTTGACTGCCCAGGACTAAATCAGCGGCTCCGCTTCCCCATAGCACTCTCCGCTTCCCCATTAGCATTTATCTCATCGCCGCCCCCCTCTTCCAGTCCTCTTCTCCATCCACAAATATGAGGGTTTTCTCGTCCCACGCCTCACCACTCGCCTGCCCATCCCGCCGCTGCACCTCCGCTGTCGAGATGCCCAAGCGCACCATGGGAGGGAGGGGCGACACCGGGGCCGACGCCATGGCGAAGGAAGCATCCAAGCGCTGTGCGAAGCTGCACATGGAGAAACCCCTCCCTACTGGCAAGGGGTCCAGCCGGTTGTAGGGCGGCCTTGATGTCGTCGACCACGTCCGTGCTCCGGTGTAGGTGTCACCTACGTCAGAGCAGGTGGCTCCTCCGCCGGAGGAGGTGACTCCTCTGCCACGCCATCTGCCTCCTCTGCTGCAGCCCATAGTCAATGTCGATGGCAACAACGACGAAGAAGTGGTCAGTCCTATTTTATGAAATATCCTAGGTTTCCTTGTTCAGTCCCTTATCTATCTTTGGGCATGGCTAGGGTTTCTGCTTTTCTTCCATCTATGAAATCTTTACCTAGATTCATTAGATCCGGTAGGTTTCAAGGGCGGATCCACATGGGTGCATGGGTGTGGGGGTCGGCTCCTAATTGTATAGGTTATCTTGTTTTTAAGATCTACCAACCACTCTGATCCATGGCTCTCGTGCATCCAAAATGTGTTGATGCCAAATTTCAAGATAGATCTACCAACCACCTGAATTTTTTTGCCCGAAATTTCTTTTATATGGTTCTATTATTGGTGAATGGACTAAAAGTGGTGTAGTTTATGCACAATTTGTATAAAACTAGCCTCTAACGCTTAATCCAGCAGACACATTTTTTGTCGTTCAATTTGCTCAACACCAATTGCTTGATTCCTGGAGTCCAATTACCATAGGTTGTAATATTATTGACTTGTTATCATCCCTACCTGAAATATATTATTTGTTTGCTTATTTTCAGCATAATATTTTCTACAAGTAAAGGATAACAACACCATGCCTTGTTTACGAATATGCCATACTAAATAATCTTCATTTTTTGTCATTCATGTCTGTACTGTCAGGTGGAGGAATCATTATTTTGCGCGTACAGTCCACGGCCGATGGATGTCATTCGTTGACCAAGTTGACCAGGCTGCGCCGTGAGCACCATGGCGGTGGACGACGGCGAGGCCTAGGAAGGGAACGACACAGAGCCGGGGAAGACTAGGCAATGGTTGCCCACGCGGTGGGGAGTACGAGGGTTTACTCGTCTAGCTGTCGTCGCCGGAAAATAACAGGAAGTGTGGGTGAGTAGAGGAATGCCCTGGCCAGCAATGAAGTAGGCGGTGCGGTGCGGCCTATGTGGCAGCACAACCGGCCATGGGAGGCGGGAGCAGGCAGTCCCACCGGAGCTAGTTTGGGCGGCTGGAGCAAGAAGATCAGATATTGAAGAAGCAGCACGGCTATTGGATTAACATCCAACGGTCACTGCTGCTAGAATCGTTTGTGGACTAAGTTGACAAAGCCAAAGTACACGTCAACCTAGTAGACCCACAAGTCAGCCTCCAAATCTGTCCCAAACAGCATACAACCCAAAATTTCTACCCAGATTCAAATTAATTTGAAATCTAAATGTACCTCAATTTAAATTCAATGAAATTTTACCCACATAAAAACAATGAAATTAAAAATATCAAAATCCGAAAGAAAACAGTATTTTTGAACTAATTGCCTGTTGCTGTATTTTTTCATTTTACAGCCCATTTATTATTACTTATAGCCCATTTCTTATTACTTATAGCCCATTTTCTGGGCAAAATGCATCCCTGCTCGTCTTGAAAGATTTCCGGCCCTGCAGGGCGTAGAAAAGCAAGTAGGCCTACGTTGGTTATTCTGCAAAAAACAAAATAGCTAGCTAGCCATTTTCAGAAAGGAAAAAAACAAATTGGGTTGGTCATGTGCTAAACATATGAAATAAAAGCCTGGGGTAGATGGGCCACGGGTCCCGCACAACCCAGTTGATACCCTTCTCCGTCCCGAAAAAACAAAATTACTGCGCGCGCTGCTGAGTCCCTACTGTCATCCTCACCATGTACAGTCACATACTTTTTTATATATAGGAAGAAAACTGCGAGGAAAATGCGTTCGTCTGCCGTCCTCCTCACAGGGAACGTTCGCCACATAAGTGACTAGCACCCTTGGTTTTCAACTGAGAGGTCTTAGGTTCGAGTCCCAGGAACTCTCAATTTTGTCCTCCTTCCTTCCTCACAAAAAAGGGAAAGAAAATCAAAGACTTGGGAAGGCGTACAGAACAAGCTAGTGTACCAGTAAAGAGACGTTGTCGAGTTTTAGAAAAAAAGAAAGACGTGCTCCTGTAGGTGGTTCGAATCCAAACCTAGACTATGACTATATATGGTGCTATGCTACTCTGCAAGTAATGAAACTGACATATCCAACGCTTGCTTCTCCTCTTCTCTACTTACTCTGCCTAGCATCAGAAGCTCTGGCCGCAGCAACCATGTCCGCTGGCTGCTCGTCCACCTGCTCTTCAGCAGGCAACAACCAGATATGTGCCAAGTCGCAACCCGTACCATCGCATGTGGGTCTCATCACACCCTTGTCGGCACGCGCACCGTAGCCGATTGCTCATCGCAACCCGCTACCGTTGGTGTGGTGCCACTGCTGCAAATCACGCAGAGTCATCCGTCGCGTCTCAACCACAATCCGCAACCCTGGCCGATTCTTCTACAAATGCCCGAATCATGGGGTAATAATATGTTTAAGTGTGGTTCGGCTGCTTTCAGTTGCTGATTTTTTTAATAGTTGGTTGATGATATTCCAATTTGATTCATGCAGAAAAGGGAAGATTTGTGTGATTTGTATTTCTGGGAAGTTGCTGATGTGGGGGAATGCAACTACACTGATTATTTGGTTAACCGAGGAATCTCAATACTAGCAGGTTGGGGTGTTGGACAAGTAACTGAAGGAACGGCAGATGAGGAAGATGCAGAGCAGAAGGTTAAAGATGCAGTTCCTCTGATCATGGCCAAGCAATAGCTGCTGAACGTCCTTGACAGCAATGAGGAGATGAAAGAGCTTGTGAATATAATGGGAAAAATCGATGTGCTCTGTAGGCTGATTGTATCTTTATTTGCAGTGTATGTAGCACTCGTGATGTATTCAGTGGCTACGACATGAGCACTTTGCTGAAACTAGTAATGAATGAAACCTGTGTAGCAGGCTGGGCATAGTGTTGTGAACATCTAATGATTTATATTAACAGAAATCAGGGGGTATCCCCTTTTGCTCATATAAATAAATAAGTAGCAGAGGCCCTGTCGGTGCAGCTTTGTTCTCATTCGAAGACGTCGAGCGAATTGCAGTCCAACTACAAACTATGTCATCAAATTCAAGTTTCACAGCCAAATATGAGTACAACTAAACAACAATGTCATCATGTTTTAGTTGTCATACAATCACCAAACACAAATCAGCATACATAACAAGTCATGTTCTCACAGCAAAATACTAAACAACATGTTCATCAGGTTTCAGTTGTCATAGCAAACACAATTTCACATAGTAGATAAAAAAACGTCTTCTGACAGGCAAATACGACAAAAGCAATGTAATCATCATCCACAGCAGCAGCGTCAACATCTTCGCCATGTGTATCAGTCTGAACCGTAATTCCCCATGGTGTCATCTTCTTCTTTGTCCTCAACGTCCTCGAACGTTGGCTTCTTCTTGATCAACTCTTGTATGTCCACAACACGACAGGAAATCTTTTCGCCGGCGTCATTGACGTGATGGTTCTCAAAGATATTAGGAACATCTGTGTTATCTTGTACGTCAGGAGCAGTGTAAGCATCATCTTGTTGTGCAACTTCATTAAACGAATTCCTCTGCTCAAACCTTTGCAATACTCTCCAGTCATCGCTACGTGCAAATGTGTCTTCCAAGAAAAATATCTGTGTTGCTTGATTTGCCAAAATAAAAGGCTCGTTGGTCTGGTATGCCGCCTTGACATTGATGGATTTGAAATAATCATCAGCTTTGGGTTTTGTGATCCTGGAAAACAGGGTATACCAACGACAGCACAACAGAACCACACACCGATGATCCTTGAAACTGGAGATGTACTGCAACTGAACAATGTCTGTAATGTTAGCATACATTTCACTCGTCTCTTCATCATACGTGTCCGTGCTCATGATGGCACTGTTTTGTTTCTTCCTGCCTTTGTCTCGTGCAAGGGTGTTGTACCGCACATCTCCAACAACGCAAGATTCATAATGTCTTACCCGATTATCAGGACCCATTGCTAGTGAGTAAAGGGCATCATCAACTGCCTGCCCATCCTCCCGCATCTTCTTAACCTATGGTTAGAAAATAGACAAGTTGATCATCTTATGTACTCAATATATTAAAAAAACTGACAGTGCACTTCAAAAGCTTACATGGTTCTTGAACCATTTCGCAAATCCTGCCATAACCAGTTTGTCAATGTTTCTTGGATTTTGCGGCAGTAACTCCTCTTTGTAGATGCTGCACAACATAGTGATCACGTCAAACATCTAAATATATAAGAATGTGCTGCAAGTTTAGTAGATTATGATGTATAAGCTGCAGTACTGCACTTACTTGATATAAGGTAGTATCTCAGGACAGTTATTCAATCATACCAAACCATTTTGTCCAAATCTTTAGGTTTGTCCTCTTGTCGACTATTCCCTGTAACTCGAACAGAATAATCGAAAACATTGAGCGCGGGATTGTCTTCACCCACCTCTTTGCTAAGCTGATCAGCTGTTTCAATGTATTTTGAGCAGAATGTCCAGGCTTCTGTAGAAATGTAGGCCTCTGCAATGGAACCCTCGGGTCTAGCTCTGTTCCTAACATAGCCATTGAAAGTGCCTAGCTGCCTTTCAATAGGGTACAACCAGCCATACTGTACTGGACCTCTAAGTAGTGCCTCATCAGATAGATGAACAGCCAAAAGCACCATCACATCAAAGAAGGCTGGAGGATATATCTTCTCAAGGTCGCATAGGATAGTTGGTATCTTGTCTCTAAGACGCTCCAAAGCATCTATCCTGATATTCCTACTGCAGAGTTCCCTGATGAATTGTCCCAACTCTGCAACTGCTCTGTATAAGTCAGGGCGGCCCAATCCTCTAAGGATAAAAGGTAAAACCCTTTGAAGTAGGACGTGGCAGTCATGAGTTTTCAACTCTTGTACCTTTTTTCCATCTGCACTGACTCTCCTTTCAGGGTTGGAAGCAAATCCATGTGGGAATCTCACACGTGACAGGACCTCGCAGAATTCTTTTCTTTTTACCTTGTCCAAGACGTACACAGCTGGTGCCATATCCCGTGGTTTACCTTCATCTTGCACCTGCAAATCCATTCTGATACCCAGGTATGTCAAATCAATCCTAGATTTTAAGGTATCTTTCGTCTTGCCTTCAATATTAAGAAGTGTGTCGATAATGCTGTCACATATATTTTTCTCGATGTGCATCACATCAGGATTATGCCATAGATCCAAATCTTTCCAATACTCCAAGTCCCACAAAGTGGACCTGCGGGTAAACAATAATCTCTCTTCTACCCTGCCATGCTTCCTTTTCCCGCTACCATTACCAGGATGTTTTCCTGGTGTAATATGCCTGACCTTCTCTAATTCCACTTGCAACTCATCGGCGGTGAGCCTCTTTGGCGCATCACGGTTTTCATGCTTTGCATTGAACACATGTCTTTGGTATTTTCTAGGATGCGGCTTGTCCTTGGCAAGGAAACGGCGGTGTCCAATGTAACATATCTTGCTAAGTATTGCGTATGACAGCGGATTCCTGTCACAGCGAACACATGCATTGTAACCATGTGCCGTTCGCCCTGACATAGTGCCCAAAGCCGGATAATCATGGATGCACCAAATTATAACAGCACGTAGAAAGAAATCAGCTGGTGGGCTGCTATATAGGTCTCGAGTGAGAACACCCTTCCATAGCTGTTGAAGTTCCTCCACAAGAGGCTCCATGAACAAATCAAAATCTTTTCCAGGACTTTTTGGACCTGAGATGAGCAAGGCCATCATGTAGTTTGATTATTTGGTGCAGACATTTGGAGGCATGTTGTAAGGGATAACAAGCACTGGCCACATGCTATATGTGGCGCTCTGATGGCCAAATGTGTTAAATCCATTTGAAGCTAAGCCAAGTCTAATGTTTCTCGGGTCAGCAGCAAACTCTTCATGTTTATCATTGAAGCTTTTCCACTCACTACCATGAGATGGATGGCTCATTACATTCTGATCTCTGTACTCCTGGTTCCTAGAATGCCACAATACATCCTCTCTTGTTTCAGCATCATGAAACAACCTCTACAATCTTGGTGTAATTGGAAAATGTCTCAGAACATTATGAGGAATCCTCTTCACAGCATCACCATCTTTCCATCTTGATGATTTGCATTTCGGGCATTCACTTAAGTTGGCATAATCCTTCTGGAACAGAACACAATTATTCTTACAAACATGGATCATATCATATCCAATTCCAACTGCACGAAGAAAATTCTTCATTTTACTGTAGGTGTGTGGCAGCTCAGACGCATCTGGGAAAGATTTGCGGAAAGCAGCCAACATCGCATCGAATGATTTGTTGGTCATCCGCTCAGATGTCTTCACCTGAAGAAAGGTGACCATAGTTGAGAATACTGACAGCTTATTTCCTGGGGTGACAGCAATCTTGCATTGATTCAACATGCGGGCCCACCGTTTTTCTTCTGCAGGTGAAAGTTCACGGAATGCACGAGCATTTCGTAGCATTGTTTCAATGTTGGTCAAACTCACTAGCTCTGCCACCACCTCCTCCTCCTCCTCTTCCACCTGAGCATCAGGCAGATCAAGATGGTGATCTGGTGCTTCCACGTAGTCAATAACAATGACGTTCACAGCTTCACCATGATGATCCCACCTAGTATATGTGACCGACATCCCATACAAGTGTAGATGATTTTGCACAGTTGACTGGGGTCTTGTAACTGAATTCATACAACTGCTACACGGGCAGAGCACATCTAATTTCGGACCACCGTACTCAGCTCTGATAAAGTTCATGAAGTTCTCAACCCCCTCGACATATGCAGCGGAGAATCTTCGAGCAGAAGTTATCCAAGTCCTGTCCATCTGTTAGACATACAAATTAGTTCTTCCACTAGATATTACAGGAAAAACATATATGCTTTTTTATGAAGTCCAAAAAAACCTAGGTCGATGTCTAAAGCTATGGCAAGATATTTGGACAAGAAGATCTAAGTAATGAAATATATGTAAAGCTAATTCCGCAAACAGATTTGAGTGCCGAATTATGGCTGGCTATTTCAGCAGTCAATGAGGCTAAGCACACAGCCATCAAACTATCGAAGGGCATCGCAGCAACAAAGATCTAGTATAAAACGGTGTCACCTAACAGATTGGCTACTAGACCATGGCAATCTATGTCACAATAAATATATGGCAGTATATTTTAGCAACTAATCGGCCTTGGCATGCCATCTCAGCTAAGCAGATTGAGTGCAGAACAGGGCAAGGAAGCTTCTTAAGCAGAGCATATTGACAGTAAACTACTTCGGCAAACAGTGAGATTAACAGCGTCTATCAGCTAACATTCAGCGCTACACCGACATGAACGGGGCCTCAGTCTAGAATGCGCGTACTGTGGGAGAAGCTAACCGCCGTGCGTCTCCACACGAACGTCACCAGCGGTGGCGGCGTTAACCGCCGTGCACCTCCACAAGAACGTAGCCAGAGGTGGCGGCGCGGCTAGAGGACGGCAGTCTACGAGAGCGTACTGTGGGAGCGAGAGGATCGCTGAACCGCGGCGCCAACATATAGGCGCGGCGGGGAGGGCGGCTTTGGCGGAGCGAATGGAGTGAGGGGGGAGGGGGGTTTGGGG
>NC_041393.1:175441110-175443081 GCF_002162155.2 Triticum dicoccoides | reverse complement strand
GGTTGTGGGGCGGGGAGGATTTTCGTGCGGTGGGTGGGGGGAGTTTGGCACATGGTCGGTTTCTCCAAGTGCAGTCCCACGTGTGAGTGAAGAGGCAAGCCGAAGCGCGTTCCGTTTGCGTGAGCCGTGTGCAGGACCGAACATGTGTGGGGTGCAATGCGACCGCGACAGGAGTGCTGTGAGTGTACCGCCTTTTTTCCTTTTAAACTAGGTGCTTCGCCCCCTCAAAAAAAATTGTTGCTTCGGGCGATCCATCGATACTACTACTAGTAATCCGGTAATCCCGACTAAAACGGCGCGGCTGGGACTTTTCCCGTGCGATATGCTGGGAGGTTGGCTTAGTTGGGTTTTTTAGGACGAGTAATGCTACACCTACGTAATCCCAGTTACGTAATTAATGTAATGTGAAACGTGTGAGCTGTTGCTTGTAGATTGGGGAGAGGGAGGGGCCCACCACCATGAAAATCAGAGGAGGAGAGAGAGAGGCAATTTATGTTAACCCTTTCGTAGGATCCCGTAGATGTAGAAAGATGTGAAATGCGTGAATGTGTAGTGGACGTACTATTGGAGTGCCTAAGAAAATTTGTGTATGTATAGACCCTATGTGTTTATTTTACTTCACATGTTAGATTTGTCTCGGTTCAATAAAAAGCAGAGTTGGTGATGATGGTGTGCCTGTCATCCTGCAATATAAGCTGTCCGATCTATATCTAACGGATGGGAAGGAAACTATGAAAATTTACCCGCACTCCTCTCCACATTTGCAGATAAGGCTTTCCCTCGTTCATCCTTTTCTCCCACAAGATCTTGATCTTCCGTGCAATGCACGGGCATCTTGCTAGTACTCCTACAATATGTATATTATTGTGAAAGTTCATATACACTGGCCGAGATTAATGCAAACTCGGCAGATTTTCATTACATTTCGAACTTTTATAGGACAAAAAAATAAAAAAGACCCAACCCTAAACCTATTCTACGGCGGCGACCGACAACCTCCATCTGTGATCTCCATGTACGGGGGCGGGGTTCAAGACCGGTGAAGTGAAGGTGCAATCTCCGGCAAGGAAAAGTAGAACACGGGAGACAGACCGGCCAGTTGGCACACCATGCCCTGCCGCCTCCCATGCCCTACTCATCCTCGGAGGAGTCCCCGACCTCGGCGGTGCTGGACGTTGGAAGGTGGCAAGTAGGACGCGTGGCTGACGGTGCTCCCGTCGTCGGCCGCCAGCGTGGCCACCACTTGTGCAGCGACTTTAGCGAGGGCGGAGACCTCGAGCTCCATCCCCGAAGACAAGCTCTCCCGTAGAGCGTTCGCGCTTTTGGTCATGGCGGATGTGGTTCCATGTAGGAGGACGATGCGCTATGGTCTGGAGGTTAGCTGGGTGTTGCCGCTTTAAGTAGAGCATTCCGGTGACGCCAAGCATCCTGGTACGTCATTATGTCGCCGGAGTTGGTTCCTCGGGCACCGAGCCTCTTAACGACGACATACGGACGGACGGCATGAATGCAGGCAGCTGGCGCCGGCTGGAAAAATACCGCGCGACGGCGCGAGGGATGAGGGTTTTTGGTGTGCCAGGGTAGTCAGTACGGTCGTGGCAACGTTGGAGATGCCCTTTGCTCACATGTGATCGACGCATGTCATTGAAAAAGCAAGACGACCCGGCATGGTCTCAGGTCCAGAGGATGCAGTTGGCCGCGCTACACCACTCCACGGACGCGTCGCGGCGCCCTGTGCATCCTCAACGAGCCGGGTGTTGGGGTGTGTTTGGATTGTGGCCAAAGTGCACCTTACCAAAATTTTGGTCATGACCCAAAGATTGGTCTTTGTTTGGATGGTTGCCATTTTTTTGGCATGCCAATGAACTCTAGCCAACTCTAGTTCATTTTTCTTGCCAATGTCGGCCAAATCATGGGCAACCAATACCTCAACCAAAATTTTGGTCATGACCCAAAGATTGGTCTTTGTTT
>NC_041393.1:175305155-175440714 GCF_002162155.2 Triticum dicoccoides | reverse complement strand
TGGGCAACCAATACCTCAACCAAAATTTTGGTCATGACCCAAAGATTGGTATTTGTTTGGATGGTTGCCATTTTTTGGCATGCCAATGAACTCTAGCCAACTCTAGTTCATTTTTCTTGCCAATGTCGGCCAAATCATGGGCAACCAACACCTCAACCAAAATTTTGGTCATGACCCAAAGATTGGTCTTTGTTTGGAGGGTTGCCATATCTTTGGCATCCCAATGAACTCTAGCCAACTCTAGTTCATTTTTCTTGCCAATGTCGGCAAAATCATGGGCAACCAATACCTCAACCAAAATTTTGGCTACCCAATGCTTTGATGGGGCAACCTTGGGCACAAACTAAACATACCGTCGGTCGTGCCACAACACTAATGCCACCCTCGGCACACTGAAACCGACCGTGTCTAGCAACGATATGAGCGTGTCGCACACCGTGGTCTCTGTGTCCAGAGGCCGTGCTGGAGCTGTGCCCCATTGTTGGCCCTAACGACCCACATGAATGGTTGTCGGTGGCGAGGAGGTCATGGGCCAGCTCTTCCATTGGACTAGTCTGCGCTACGTCGTCCCGATGGGTGTGCCCCACATGTCGGTTTCCCTGTTTTCCTGGCCATATTCGAGCGTCAGTGCTCCGCGTTGCGCATTAGGCCTTTCACTATGTAGGCCAAGCGAGACAACTTATTGTTTATTTGAGCCGTTCAAGTATAACCATGTGGTGTTTGGTTATTTCTCATTCCTCTCCAACCCTCTTCTCCATCGATCATGTCGCCCTCCAGTCAAGTCCATCCTCCCGCATGCCTCATTTGAACATTCCGCAGAGTATCATTTGCATGTACCCACCCTATGTCACACCCAAGATGCGACCCTATCCTAAAGGAACTCGAAGGTCCCACCAAGGATAGAAGCGCATCTTGAAGACGCTTTTGCAAGGTGGATATCATTACATCAACATTACATAATAGATGGGGATACATACAAGGCATATAAATGCCGCAAGAATACATCAATACATCAATCACAAGATCAACATCTGACTACAGATGAAACACAAACAGGAACTCAAACGACATCCACCCTGCTAGCCCAGGCTGCCGACCTGGAACCTATCCCCTGATCGAAGAAGCAGAAGAAGAACTCCAAAACAAGTAAACATCGCTCTCGCGTCATGATCATCGCATAATCTGTACCAGCAACTGGTGTTGTAGTAAACTGTGAGTCACGAGGACTCAGCAATCCCATTACCATGGGTATCAAGACTAGCAAAGATTAATGGGTAAGGAAGGGGTAAAGTGGTGAGGTTGCAGCAGCGGCTAACCATGTATGGTGGCTAACTTATGAAACAAGAGCGAGAAGAGGAGCTTAGCAAACGGTCGTCAAACTAGTAATGATCAAGAAGTGATTCTGAACTCCTACTTACGTCAAACATAACCCAAAAACCGTGTTCTCATCTTGAACAACTCCGAAATGAGACAATCACGGTTACGCACACAGTTGGTGTATTTTAGAAGAGTTTGCTTCAAGTTTACTACAACCGGATATTAACAAATTCCCATCTGCCACATAACCGCGGGCACGGCTTTCGAAAGTTCAAACCCTGCAGGGGTGTCCCAACTTAGCCCATGATCACGGTCAACGAAGGTTATTCCTTCTCCCGGGAAGACCCGATTAGTCTTGGAATCCCGGTTAAAAGACATTTTGACAATGGTAAAACAAGTCCAGCAAAGCCGCCCGAATGTGCCGACAAATCCCGATAGGAGCTGCACATATCTCGTTCTCAGGGCACACCGGATGAGCAAGACGTCGGGTTGGCATAGACCCTGATTGCCCAGGGGGCGCCGGACATTGCTTGGTTTGGACCAGCACTCAGAGAAGCACTGGCCCGGGGGGGGGGGGCTAAAATAAAGATGACCCTCGGGCTCCGGAAACCCAAGGGAAAAAGGCTTAGGTTGTTAGGCAAATGTAAAACCAATGTTGGGCCTTCCTGGGAGAGTTTTATTCCAAGCGAACTGTCAAGGGGGTCCCATAAATCACCCAACCACGTTAGGGACGCAAAATCCGGGAACATAATACCGATTTGACGGAAACTAGGGTGGCAAGAGTGGAACAAAACACCAGGCATAACGCCGAGCCTTCCACCCTTTACCAAGTATATAGATGCATTAATAATATAAGAGATATTGTGATAACTGTCATGGAATTGTCACGGCAGATGTCCTCTTACAAGGACTTAGTCGGGGAGCCATCGCAACTAGGAAGTTTAAAGGGGTTAATGGGACAAGGGACACGAGAGAGGTTTTATACTAGTTCGGCTCCTTACGGTGAAGGTAAGCCTACGTATAGTTGGGTTGGTATTACTGAGGTTTCGATAACCAGGGAGCAAGATACGCTATGCCCGGCTCTCGATGAGATGTTTCTTGCCCTAAGCCGCCAGCGGGTCGTCCCCTTATATACACGGGTTGACGCCCTGCGGCCTACAGAGTCCCGGTCGGCTCATAAACAGTGTCCGGCTCGGTGACTAGTTAATTCTACCTTATGATACAAGTCATGCCATTACGGCGGTTTATCACTACGGGCCTTAAGTCGCCTGTGGGCTTTAGACCCTTTATTGAACCGCCATCTTCATGATTGATCTTGGGCTTTGTATGATAATCCTCTTTGCGCAACCCGGCCCCTCCAGGGCGGCTTACACAAATTGTTATATTCCCGACATTAGGCCCTAGATTGATTTGAACCGGTTCATGTCAATCTTAAAATACCTTAAGAAAAAAATCCTTCTGCCTTTTGTCTGTGCAAAGGTTATAACCCGTCGTGACATCATCTTCTGGATCCGTGATAACCCACCATGACATCATCTTCCATTAAATTCATATTTTACTCGGTCATATCCTTAACGGATCTTTGCCTTTACTGTCCATTTCAAAAACCGAGGCGTCGGAGTCGTTGGATAATGATGCTCAGCCTCCTCGTTTCTCGCGCCATCTCAGTCAACCTTTCCTTATAAATGAGAACGACCTAGGTCCTTTCCATTCTCCCCCTTCGGTCGTCTTCCTACTCTCGTTGTTTCTCTGCCGCTCGAGCTCCGCCACTGCCGCCGCAGATCTCCTCGTCTTCTCCAACTCAGGCCGCTGCATCGACCTGACTTGACCAGAGAAAAGCGACGAACCTCCGCAGCAGCTCTACCTTTGTAAGTCCCCTCTTTCCTGCATCTCAGATCCGCATTAAAAACATTTCGTGCTCGTCGGTGTTCATCGCTGTCCGTCATGAACCCTTGGTAGATTTCACCTCCGACGCCCTTTTCTGATCATAGGATAATATAAAACTGTTGCGGTAACTGATTCGTATCCATTTCAAATGCAAATAGATCTCTTTCCTTTGTACGGAAGCTTCATTCGAGCTTATCGACTTATCTGTGCTAGATTTAGGTCTAGGATTTTTCTTTCCAGAACGACCGTTTGATCCAAAATAATAGCTGCAACTTGTGAAACCTGTTTGTTCCATACTTAGTCAAGAAATTGCATCTGTTAGATCTGTTTAACCACGGCAGTCCGTATGGCCGGTTTAAGAAGACAACAATGATTCCCACCTTGCTTGCTCCTGGTGGTTTTAAAATACCTTAACTGCTTCTGATACCCGTAGCGGCTTAAATATCAAAACACAATTGGCCATATGTCATTAGGCCCCTTCTTAAGCCGCCATCGTGATTAAACTTAAAAAATGTTCTCTTCCGGTTTAAACTGACCGGGAAAATTTTATCTTGTCATAGGCTTCCATTTACATTATGGCACCCAAGGCTCCCAAAGCTCCTGTGACTTGTAACTGGGCCAAGTCCACTGTTACTGAAAGCACATTGTCTGAATTCGTGAAGACTGGCCATCTGCCCAAGAAGGAGGTCATGTCTTATCGTGCTCCTAACCCGTTAGAGGAGAAACCTCAACCCAAGGAGGGGGAAGTGATCGTTTTTACTGATCATATGAGTCGGGGCTTTGCTCCACCTGGTTCAAAATTCTTCACGGATGTCTTGCACTTTTTTGACCTTAGACCACAAGACATCGGGACCAATTTTGTATCCAACATCTGCAATTTCCAAGTCTTTTGCGAAGTGTACCTTGGAGAAGAGCCCAACATATTACTTTTCAGAGAGTTATTTTAATTAAATCACCAGAAAGAGCGTGCCAATGGGCCCAGCCTGGAGCTTGGTGGAATCTCCATTCAGCGACGAAGGGATTGCCTTTTCCCATACACTAAGCCGCCAAGCCACCCTAAGGATTGGAACCAGATGTGTTTCTATTGCCAGGATACTTCTCCGGCTGATAAGAACCTGCTGCCCGGCTTTCGTGCCCTGCGCCTTGAATCCAACCACCCTCTACCGGACAAGTTATCTGCTGTTGAACGTCTGCCACTCGCCCCCACCATAAAGAAAATCAAAGCTCTATTGGGGAACGGCTTAGACGGTGTTGATTTAGTCCGGGTCTGGATCTCCTGGTGGGTGATTCTGTTAAGCCGTCGTCCCGGCTTAATGTGCACTTATTCACGCGAAAAAGATGACCCGCTGCGTCATAGTCCTGATGACCTTCCTGATGATATGGTTGAAGCTATGACCTAATCTCTGCTGAAGGAGGGCTCAGTAGTCAGTAATGCCTTCGTCTTACTTCCATTCTGCAAGAATAACCCGGCTCCTGCAGTAAGTCATCAACCTCAACAATGGTACCCTTATTGTGGAATGCCTTGCTTTTACTCATAGTCTTTTAACATTATTCATAGGCAAATGATGATTTCTAGAAGGTCAAATATGACCATGAGGCTGCCAAACGAGCCAGAGCGGCCAAGAGAGCCGAGAGAAAAGCTGCCAAAACAGGGACCCAGAGGAAGAAGAAACCAAGTACTACTGATTTATTCAAGCTGGATGACACTGATGACGATGAAGAAGAGGTAATCCTTAACTCCCCTGCCTCTTTTACCATTACCTTACTGACCTTTAATGCCTTTCAAGTGGACACGGGAAACAGCCAAGCAGTTGAGGAAGAGGTAACTATAATTTCCTCCGACTCCGAGCCTTTGCCGCGGCAGAAAGTTCGAAGAGTGACCCAGAAAGTAAGATTTTCACATCCTTTAGCTTACCAAGATCCTCAATTTCTTTTGAAGCGGCAGATTCATGAGAGCCGGAGGCAGACCCGGACCAACAAAGACGCGGAACTCTCCTCTGGCTTACCTGACGTAACAAGGAACCGCCGTGCTGAGGTTATCTCCGACTTACGCTCTTCTTTACCGTTGGCGGGTTTCATTCGTCAACCCCTCAATTCATCTGACTCAAACTATCAGGACACTTCACCTACCTCTGGAGTCCATGCAACCCAACAGGCCGGCTTTCAAAACTGCTCCAGGGTATTGTCAACTTATTTATCTTTATGCTTACCTTACTCATGTTTTGCACTTACCTTTCTGATTTACTCATAGCGTACAAGTGAAGACCAGCAAGAGGACGAAGACAAATAAGCCGGCCAAATATCCTGCCGTGACTGAACCGGAGCTTGGCACAGCTGCTCCTGACATCTCTGCTCATGAGCCGCCGCCTGAACCATCTCACGACGTTCCAGCGCCTACCTCTGATCCGCCTGGTGAGCAAGCTCTCAACGGCTCTGACAACCCGGAGATTCCTAGCCCGGCCAAGGCAGATGACCCGGAAGTCGAGATTACTAAGACTCAGTTCATTGAACCGGGAAAACCCATCGTACAGGCCAAGTGCTCTGCCAAGGAAGAATTCTTGGAACGCCGCAAAGCCAAACTGGACGTCACAGATTATACTCAGCTAAGCATTGAAGAGATTGTCTCTGGCTACATAAGCCAAGTGCACAACAGTCGTGACCTGGAGATTGACATGGTGAAACAGATCCATAAAAAATCTGAGGTATAATTTATATTACTTTTCCTTATCCATACTTACTGTTCCAGCCCCCAAGTCTATTGCTTATAAGAAAATATATTGTAGACTTAGAATCTTCTTAGCACTGCTTATCAAATGCCCGACTTATCTCGAAGGCCGGCTTTAGAACAAGATATTTAAACTAGTGTAGCAAAATACTTTGAACTTGCAATACGCATTATCCCCCAAGTGCCAAGTGTCTTTGCTTGCAAAGTGCTTGGGACTTAATTTCCATGAACCGCCATAGTGACTCAGAGTTCTTCAGCATACATTAGCCCCCAAGTGTCAAGTATCTTTGCTTGCAAAGTGCTTGGGACTTAATGTTATCATCTAATAACCCTGACTATAACCCGGCATTTGATGCAGGCCACCATAAGTCAATTTGAGTTGGAGATTGCTGATCTGAAGAATCGCTTGAAAGCTCAAGAGACTGAAATCCAAAAGGCCAACTCCAAGTTTGAGTTCAGCGTATCTGAACAAGAAAAGTCGAAGAAAGACTTTGAAACAGATAAGAAAGCATGGGCTGATGAAAAGGCCTCCTTGGTCACCCGGGCAGAGAAAGCCGAGGCGTCGCTTGCAGAAGCAACTGCTGAGCTATCCGGCTTGAAGCGCCACATATCTCAGATGGTCTCAGCAATCTTTGGTAAGCTACTTCCTCAAACGTTAAATATTGCAAATCTTTTTCTGATGAATATCTGAACTGTCACCTCCGACTTACCTGATGTTTGTTAATGCAGGCCCCAGGAGCACAAACCTTAACCAGAACATGTTGATCAAGCTAAAGGCGGTTTATACTCTGGTGGAACAACTCTACACTGGGTCACAACGTGTTTTGGCCGTTGTGGCTTTGTCAAATGACGTTCCCCATCTCCTGGCTGACATGTTAAAGCGGCTTGCTGTGCTACCTCAATGGGTCCAAGAGCTAAGGTGGGCGTCTGCGAGAGCCGGAGCCATAGCCGCATTGAGCCGGGCCAAAGCATGGATACTAGAACTAGACCCGGCCGACATCGCCCTTGGATATCCAAGCTTGAAGGAGGATGGTACCTTATTTGATGAAAAGGACTTCACCGCCTGCGTGAAGGAAATACGCCCTGTGGCCACTCTTATTGGGAATGACACTGACCTTACTAAGTACTAGCCGGGTTATGACAGCGAGAATCGGAGACTCTCAACGCCACGGTATGATGCAGTCAGCCTGATCCCTCCAATTCGTAAGCATACCTTCGCCCGTCAAGTCGATCCTGCCGGGTTAATTGATGATGAAGCTGAATTTGAAGCTTTGAGTGGCATTAACTGGTCATCATCAACCTTCCAGGACAGGGCAGCTGACGGAGGAGGGGAGAAGGATAACCGGAAGCCTCAGGTCAACCAGACGAGTGATCCATCGGGTGTCGTATGTTTATGCTTTGTGAAAAAACAATGCTTCATTATCCAGACTCGGGGAGTCTTGTAATAGGATAGATAAAACACTTAATTTTGTCATGCCTTCGCGCATGTTTTGAGATGCTCAACAATTTCGTAAGCCGCCGTCATTATACGCTTCCGGCTTATACTAGTCTTCTGCTTCCTTTATGTTAAAAGAAATTGCTTGCATTGCCCTGCATATAGAACAAACGCAAGTCCCTCGGCGGCGTATCCCATCGGGGGTTACATAATGTGTTTATAACCGGGAGTGTGAACCAAAAAATCATATAAAGGCCGGTTTGCAATTATACCTGTTAGACATAATCATAACAACATACCTGTGATCCTTTTGGTGATCTTGCCGGCTTATGTGACCCAAACAATGAGGGTAAGCTTTAACTCCTGAAACTTGGCAGGTATGATGTTTGCTATGCGCCAACAACTTTATTTGATCAATATTAAACCAGTGGAACAAAAACCACCCCATAAGTGCTTTCAAGAGGATCTCAAAAGCAGTCAAAAAATTATACTTACAAAGTATCATGAGAAATAAACAAAATTCAAAGGCTTCTGATTCGAATACGATCAGTGAACCTTTCCAAAGGGGTTAACCTAAGATTCAGATACGATCATATAGCCCCCAGTGGCTTTGGCGATGCCGATCAAGTGGGTATCGACAGCTAAGTTCTTTTTGGTTCGAATACGACCTATGTTTGAACAGGAAGCCCCCAAGTGACCATAAGAGTTTTTTAATGACGCTGATTCGAATACGATCCACGTCAGACCCAAAGGGGTTAAGCTATGATTCAGATATGATCAGGAAGGCCCCAAGTGGGTTTGGTAGTATGCCGATCAAGGGGGTATCGACATCTATGTTCTCTTTGGTTCGAATATGACCTATGTTTTAACAGGAAGCCCCCAAGTGATCCTGGCTAGATTCAGATATGATCATAAGCCATACCAAGTGGAAGGCCAGATTCAAATATGATCCGCTCCCTGTTGGTTGTTTCAACGTCGTGACAAGGAAGACATGTAAACTTTTCAGGATGAAAAGGACAGAGGTCTTGCTTTATTGCTTTCATAATATATACATCGTCAAAATATGTACATCCTGAGAGCCAGTGGCTCAAGTATAGTAAGGCCGAAGATGAGCGATATTCCACGGCCGGCGGGTTTCCTCTTCCGGCTTACGTGAGTCTTTGTGCTCTCGAACATCGATGAGGTAATATGACCCGTTGTTCAGGTTCTTACTAACCACAAAGGGTCCTTCCCAGGGAGGGGATAGCTTGTGCATATCGGATTGATCCTGGATGAGCCAGAGCACTAAGTCACCTTCCTAAAAGGTTCTGGATCTAACCTGGCGGCTGTGATAACGGCGCAGGTCCTGCTGGTAAATTGTTGAGCGGGCTATTGCCAAGTCTCGCTCTTCATCCAATAAATCAAGCGCATCCTGACGAGCTTGTTCATTATCAGCTTCAACGTAAGCCGCCACCCGGGGCGAGTCATGATGGATGTCACTTGGCAGGACCGCCTCTGCTCCGTAAACCATGAAGAAAGGTGTATAACCCATAGACCTGTTAGGTGTTGTGTTGATGCTCCAAATCACAGAGGGTAACTCCTCCACCCAACAACCCGGCGTCCGCTGTAAGGGGACCAGGAGCCAGGGTTTTATACCTTTCAAGATATCCTGATTGGCTCTCTCTGCTTGACCATTGGATTGAGGATGAACTACTGCCGAGACGTCAAGCCGGATATGTTCTCGTTGACAGAACTCTTCCATAGCACCTTTGGAAAGATTAGTGCCGTTATTAGTTATATATGATGCTGTGTGGAAAACCAAAACGAAACATCACCTTTTTCATGAACTGAACCGTCGTGGCTGCATCACACTTACTGACCGGCTCTGCCTCAACCCACTATGTAAATTTATCAACCGCCACCAAGAGGTGTGTCTTTTTATCCTTATACCTTTTGAAAGGTCCAACCATGTCAAGCCCCCAGACTGCAAACGACCAAGTAATTGGAATCATTCTCAACTCTTGAGCCAGCACCTGAGCTCGTCATGAGAATTTTTGACACCTGTCACATTTACTGACAAGATCTTCCGCATCAGCATGAGCCGTCAACCAATAAAACCCATGACGGAAGGCTTTGGCCACAAGAGATTTTGAGCCGACATGATGACCGCAATCCCCTTCATGGATCTCACGAGGTATTTCTTGTCCTTCCGTAGGCGATACACAACGTTGAAACGCCCCAGTGACACTGCGATGATGCAACTCACCGTGAACAATTGTCATGGATTTAGACTGCCGGATGATTTGTCTCGCCAAGGTCTCATCCTCAGGCAACTCTCCGTGGGTCATGCAAGCCAAATATGGCACTGTCCAATCCGAGATGATGTGAAGGGCCGCCACCAGCTGCGCCTCCGGGTCTGGCACCACTAGGTCTTCCTCTATGGGTAACTTGACAGAAGGGTTATGCAAAACATCTAGAAAGGTGTTTGGTGGTACCGGCTTATGATGAGACACCAGCCGCTTAGAGCATCATCCGCCTCATTCTTCCTTCGATCAATGTGCTCCACTTGATAACCCTTGAAGTGCCCAGCCACGACATCAAGTTCACGACGATAAGCCGCCATGAGGGGATCCTTGGAGTCCCACTTGCCTGACACTTGCCGAGCCACGAGATCTGAGTCGCCCAAGAACCTTACCCGGCTCAAATCCATCTCTTTGGCCATCCGAAGACCATGGAGCAAAGCCTCGTATCCAGCTGCATTATTAGTACACGGAAACATGAGCCGGAGCACATAACAGAATTTGTCACCTCAAGGGGAAGTTAAAACAACTCCAGCCCCCGAACCTTCCAACTGCCTGGATCCATCAAAGTGAATAGTCCAATACGTGTTATCCGGCTTCTCCTCAGGTGTCTGCAGCTCTATCCAATCATTGATGAAGTCCACCAGGGCTTGAGACTTAATAGCAGTACATGGCATATACTTCAAACCATGAGGCCCAAGCTCGATGGCCCACTTGGCGACTTGTCCTGTGGCATCTCTATTCTAGATAATGTCTCCCAAGGGAGCAGAACTTACCAGGGTGATAGGGTGACCCTGAAAATATTGCTTAAGCTTCTGGCTTGCCATGAACACCCCATAAACAAGTTTATGCCAATGTGGATACCTTTGCTTAGACTCAATGAGCACCTCACTGATATAATAAATTGGCCGTTGAACCGGATGCTCCTTGCCAGCCTCCTTGCGTTCCACCACAATTGCAACACTGACAGCACGTGAGTTAGCAGCCACATATAACAGCAACAGATCTCGATCAATGGGAGCTGCAAGGAGCGGCGGCTCAGATAGCTGTCTCTTTAAATCTTGAAAAGCTGCATCAGCAGCATCACTCCAGACAAATCTTTAAATCTTGAAAATCTCTTTAAATCATTGATGCATGTCGGCTTAGCCAAATAGGTAATTGCCTTGATCTTCTCCGGGTTAGCTTCAATGCCCCTGTTGGAGACAAAGAAACCCAAAAGCTTGCCTGCTGGCACGCCAAACACACATTTGGCCGGGTTAAGCATCATCTTATAGACCCGGTGATTATCAAAGGTTTCCTTCAGATCATCTATCAAGGTTTCCTTCTCCCTGAACTTCACCACTATGTCATCCACATAAGCATGAACATTGCGCCCAATCTGAGTATGGAGACAATTCTGCACACACCGTTGGTAAGTCGCCTGGGCACTCTTGATCCCGAAAGGCATAGAAACATAGCAGAAGGCTCCAAACGAAGTAATGAAAGCCGTCTTCTCCTGGTCCTTAACTGCCATCTTGATCTGATGATAGCCAGAATAAGCATCCAAAAAGGTCAAACGCTCACAACCCGCCGTAGCATCAATGATTTGATCAATACGGGGGAGAGCAAAAGGATCAGCTGGACAAGCCTTATTTAAGTCTGTGTAATCCACACACATCCGCCAGGTGCCGTTCTTTTTAAGCACGAGCACCGGGTTAGCCAGCCACTCAGGATGAAAAACTTCAACAATAAACCCGGCCGCTAAGAGCCGAGCCACCTTCTCTCTGATGGCTTTCCGTCTTTCCTCGTTAAACTGCCGGAGGAATTGTCTGACCAGCTTAAATTTTGGATCAATATTAAGAGTGTGCTCAGCGAGTTCCCTCGGTACACCCGGCATGTCAGAAGGTTTCCATGCAAAGATGTCTCGATTCTCACAGATTAACTCGATTAGCGCGCTTTCCTATTTAGGATCCAGATTGGCATTGATACTGAACTACTGAGATGAATCGCCTGGAGTAAAATCAACAAGCTTGGTTTCATCAGCCAACTTAAATTTCATCACCGGGTCATGCTCTGTGGTTGGCTTCTTTAGAGGTGTCATGTCCGCCGGGTCAACATTATCCTTATAAAACTTCAGTTCCTCTACTGCACAAACGGATTCAGCATAAGCAGCATCGCCCTCCTAACATTCCAGGGCTATCTTCCGACTCCCATGCACAGTTATGGTACCCTTGTGACCCGGCATCTTGAGCTGCAAGTAAACATAACACGGACGCGCCATGAACTTGGCATAAGCCGGCCATGCAAACAAAGCGTGATATGGGCTTTTGATCTTGACCACCTCAAAGGTTAATTTCGCAGCCCTAGAGTCGTATTTATCTCTGAAGGCCACCTCCAGCTCAATCATGCCAACTGGGTATGCCGACTTACCAGGCACCACCCCATGGAAAACTGTGTTAGACGTGTTTAAATTTTTATCAGCCAACCCCATACGTCGAAAGGTCTCATAATAGAGGATGTTAATGCTGCTACCTCCATCCATGAGTACTTTAGTGAATTTATATCCACCAACTTGAGGTGCTACCACCAAGGCTAACTGACCCGGATTATCAATCCGGGGAGGGTGATCTTTCCTGCTCCATACAATAGGCTGTTCTGACCACCTCAAGTAACGGGGGACTGCCGGCTCAACAGAGTTCACCGCCCTCTTATGAACCTTCTGGTCACGTTTGCATAAGCTAGTGGTGAACACATGATATTGTCCACTATTCAGCTGCTTTGGATTGCTTTGATAACCCAACTGCTGCTGCTGTCCTCCCTCACTAGTGTCGGAGTAATGGGCCACGGGTAGGCTAACCCAAAGCCCAGAACCATTCAAGACATCGGGGCAGGCTACGCCCCTTAGGAACCCCAGGACGGAGGGCCGCCTCTGGGAGTCGGCAGCGGCGCTGCCGACTACCCACTCACGGCCGAGTCCCAGGGACGACTACAAGATGAGCCGACTCCTAACTGGCGGCTTCCAGAGAAGCCGGCTATGGGGAGTCGGCCCGCGACTCCAACCATCCTTTGCCTTCGTAAGAAGGGACGGGACGGGGAACGGCCGCAGTACGGCCCGCTCCCGCCCCGATTACCAAGGGAAGGCATGGCCACAGTGCGCCGTACCAGTGGAGATCTCCGTCCGGCGCGGCACTGTTGCCATGCAGCCCTGACATCAGCCTCCGCTGCGGAACCCTGTGCCCACGTCGGCCCGCCTATACGGCCCAGAGACGGCGGGCCCCACCGGTCAGCAGGGGTACAGAAGACGGCGAGAACGCCACAAAGACGAACCCATGGAGTCGGCCTCCAAGAGTCGAACGACCCCTCCCACGTGCCCCGCACGCCATTAACCAGACAAGATGGGGAGTGGCAACAGTGATCACCCGTCAGGCGGCGGCACTGTTGCCATGACCCCATGACCAAGCCAGCGTCATTAGAAGCACGGCTATAGTAATCCGCAGCCGGCAAGACCCGCCCGCGGCGGACAAGGCCTATGGGCTCCATACCGGGCCAGTCGACGGGGCCCACCAGCCGGCGGGCCCCAGTAGTCGGCGGAGAAGATGGCGGCCTGAGAGACAGACGGCTGGGACCCGCACCCAGCCAGATTACCATTGTACCCCAAGGGGGTAGGCCTATATAAACCCCTCGGGGCACCCATGCAAAGGGTGGGATTCCATTAGCACTAGACCAGAGAATATGGGAAGGAGAGAGCTAGCCTTGCCTTCTCCTACCTCCAGGAAACAGCTCAAGGAGCAACCTTGTACACGCTTTGCCATAGTGATCATGCGGAGACCCCGCAGAGCAGCAGTAGGGGTGTTATCTCCTCGGAGAGCCCTGAAGCTGGGTAAGATTCGCCGGAGTGCATACCTACACCTCATCCCGCTTCCAGGCACCGGCGTTGTTCTACTCGCCCCCACCATGATAAGCCATCCCTTGGCATATGTCGCACCCAACCCCCGACAACCAGACTGCTGCTGATTATAGCCGCCTTGATTTCCCTGAAAGCCGGAATTTGAACCACCGCCCGGGCCGTGAAAGCCGCCGGCACTTGAGCCGCCGCCCAACCCATGATTGCCATCGAACGTGTTGGAATTCTCGAAAGCCTTCATGATCGTGCAATCCTTCCACAAGTGGGTGGTTGGTCGTTCCTAGGTGTCGTGTCTCGGGCAGGGCTCATTGAGCAGCTGCTCAAGAGATGGACCTGAGCCGCCAGACCGAGGGGGCGGCCTCCCCTTGCGCCTCTGATTGTTACCCTGTGCATTAGCGTTAGCCACAAACTCCGGGTTGCCATCAGCTTTACGCTTGTTGCCTCCTTGATTTGTCGGGTTATGCTGCTAACCCTTTCCATTGCCATTCTTCTTTCCCTTCCCCGTCTTTTCCTCATCAGACGCAGGATCCTTGGTACTATCAGAATCGGCATATTTGTCTAAAGCCGCCATCAGCTGACCCATATCATTACAATCACGCTTGAGGCGCCCCAGTTTCTACCTTAGTGGTTTAAATCGACAATTATTCTCCAACATGAGGACTTCAGAGCCGGCATCCATCTTGTCAGACGAATGTATTGTCTCCTTGACCCGGCGCACCCAATGAGTGGTAGATTCACCCTCCTCTTGCTTACAATTAGTTAAGTCCACAATCGACATAGATTGCTTGCAAGTGTCTTTGAAGTTCTGAATGAACCGGGCCTTTAACTCCGCCCATGAGCTAATAGAATT
Organism: Triticum dicoccoides; assembly: GCF_002162155.2. Taxonomy (NCBI): domain Eukaryota; kingdom Viridiplantae; phylum Streptophyta; class Magnoliopsida; order Poales; family Poaceae; genus Triticum; species Triticum dicoccoides. The sequence goes on along the minus strand of NC_041393.1, from coordinate 175,426,338 downwards.
GGGCGGTAAGCCCTTTAACCACGTTTGGGCCGTTCCATCCAATATCATGGTGAAGTACTTAGCCATTGCTGCGTCACTGACTTCCAACAGTTCCATGGCCATCTCATAGCTTTCGATCCATGCCCCGGGCTGTAAGTCGGCTGTATAATTTGGCACCTTTCGGGGTCCGTTGAAATCCTTAGGTAAACGCACATTGCGTAAAGCCGGCACCAAACAAGGAATGCTGCCGGTTCTGGTGGCCACTCCTGCCTCAACAGAAATTGTCGGATAATCCGGGAAGGCCTGGTGAGTCGCCTGCTGAGCTGCCAGCTGAGCCGCCCGCTCATCCTCCTGACGTATCCGGTCTTGCACCGGGTTATATCTGTCGGGCTGGTTACGGCGCTGGGTGTTGCTTGACAAAGCCTCCGACTCCATATGCCTGCTATAACTCGGGCTCCAGCTTGGGCGAGGAGTTGAATGAATCCTGTCCCGGCTATAGGAATAAGCCTCTTGCAGAGCCAGAGCCGTTTGCACAAGTTCTCTGATCCTTCGCGTCTCCACAGCTGTTGGATCGTCACCGTCCACTAGGAGAGCCGCCAAACGTGCCGATGCCGCGATCAGGTTCTCCATGGGGTTAGAAAAGTGACCCGGCGGTGTCGGTACATAGTGGGGTAGGGCCATATTCCCATGAGGGGGTACCATCACCCGGGGCTGAGCCGGTCCTCCGACTCCTGATGTCATGAATTGATTTGCCTCTGGTGGGTTACTAGGGCAGGCTCCGGGACTAGCGAAAAGGTTCCAAGGATCATAAACCGGAGGCAAACGGGATTTAGTTTTCTGGTGTCTCCTCCTCATCACCTTGTTAGATGCGTTCAGGCTCATCGTAAGCTGTAAAGCCTCTGATTGGAGCTGTTGCGCCCGTGCATCCAAAGCCGCCCGTTCTGTGGCTAACCTGGTATCCTCAGCTGCTAAGGCCTCCTTGGCCCGAGCTATTTCCTCACGCACCTGTGCCACCTCTGCATTATGCTCATCTTGATTCGCAGGAATAACTGTGGTGGTTAATAGGGCCATCAGCTTATCCATGAGATCCATCAGCACCTGAGCCGGCGGGCGCACAGGGCCTCCTGCCCTGGCTGCTCCTGACCCAGACGTTATTGCTGGTGCGGCTGTAGAGTTTTGACCGGGTTGAGTACCAGCCATGAAGACCCCTATGCAGCTTGGCGGCTCAAAGGGGTCCGGAATACTGCTGCCATCGGAACAGCCCCCAAGCCTGCCATCTTGCGGTTGATACAACGAATCCGTCTCACCAGTGGACGAATCACCAACGGAGTGGAAGGCCGTCTCACCACCATCTACGGATCCTCCAGAAAGTTCCCCTCCGTGGATGCAACCCATGAAAGCACGCTTCACGACGGGTTGAGCCTGGGCGGGTCTCGCACGCTGAGCCGTCTCGACGAGGTCGGTGCAGTTGTCCGGCTCAGGGCCCTGCTCACCAATCCAGCCGATGAAGACGTGGATTCCACCGAAGGGGACCCGGTACCCGTACTCAATTGAGCCGGCGTCGGGGCCCCAGCCTTCGTCGTCGATGTAGATCTTGCCGCGACGACTTTTGGTCATCCGGCCGACTGCGTATCCCTTGAGCCCTTCAAAGTTGCCCTTCAAGAACTAAAATCCACCATGCGCTGGCCCCACGGTGGGCGCCAACTGTCGTGGAATTGTCACGGCAGATGTCCTCTTGCAAGGACTTGTCGTGGAGCCATCGCAACTAGGAAGCTTAAAGGGGTTAATGGGACAAGGGACACGAGAGAGGTTTTACACTAGTTCGGCTCCTTACAGTGAAGGTAAGCCTACATCTAGTTGGGTTGGTATTACTGAGGTTTCGATAACCAGGGAGCGAGATACGCTATTCCCGGCTCTTGATGAGATGTTTCTTGCCCTAAGCCGCCAGCGGTTCATCCCCTTATATACACGGGTTGACGCCCTGCGGCCTAAAGTGTCCCAGCCAGCTCATAAACAGTGTCCGGTTCGGTGACTAGTTAATTCTACCTTATGATACAAGTCATGCCATTACAGCGGTTTATCACTACGGGCCTTAAGTCGCCTGTGGGCTTTAGACCCTTTATTGAACCACCATCTTCATGATTGATCTTGGGCTTTGTATGATAATCCTCTTTGCACAACCCGGCCCCTCCGGGGTGGCTTACACAAATTGTAATATTCCCGACAATAACCCAACATAAACGTAATCCAACATGGAGCAATCTTCATCTTCACCTGCAACTAGCAACGCTATAAGAGGGACTGAGCAAAAGTGGTAACATAGCCAAACAACGGTTTGCTAGGAAGGGTGACAAAGGTTAGAGGTTCATGGCAACTTGGGAGGCTTGATAAGCAAGTGGTAGGTATCGCGGCATAGCGGTAGAACGAAGCAACTAGCATAGCAATGATAGTAATGAGATCCAAGGTGACGGTCATCTTGCCTGAAATCCTGCAAGGAAGAAGAACGAGTCCGTGAAGAAGATGAAGCCACGAAGACGAACCAAGCGTAGACGAACGAATCCTCACGATCGCAACAAAACGGGAACTATCGAGAAGAAGCACACAACACGGTAAACACACCACACATGAACAAGACATGATGCTCAACCAAGTATGATGCATGACAAGGCTACATGAAGCTACTCATGGCAAGAGATGATGCATACAAGAGCAACACATCAAAGCAAGTTTAAATGAGGCCGGAAACAACATCTACCAATTCCGGTAAGTCCTCATATCCAAATTTTGAAATTGGTCCAGGTCTGAATAAACCTTATGTTCAAGTTGTTAAACAACAAGTTAAGATGCACCACGATGATCTACACGAAATTCTAGTCAAGTTACATTTAAATTTCATTAGATTTGGAGCTACGGCCTAGAAGATATGAGCAAAACAAGTTAAACATGGCATTGATGCAAAATGCATTCAGACATCAAGTAAACACCTTGAAACATGGATGCAACAAGGTAACATGAAACTACATGCAAAACCAAGCAAGTTTCGTAGAGAGCACACTCAAAACGGAGCAACGGATCAACACATACACTCTATACATGTTTAAAGGACAAACTGTCCAAAACAGCAACTAGGCATCTTACAAGCACCAAAACAACATGCTACAGCACCACAACATGAAAACAAATGGCATGGACATGATTTAAAAGTAAAGTATAACAAAAGATGAACACTGAGCTATCTCCATAATCTACTAGAAAATGCTCAAAAGGACATAGCAAGATTGCAAATAATAACAGCTTCACGGACTTAGCAGAAATTACTGGACATGGCAGAAATAACATCAGGTTGCAATGTTACAGGCATGACGATTGGCCGGATTAAGAGGAAAGGGATGATGAGTATTTCCTTTACGAGGAAACAAGACCTGGACTTGTAATCAACTTGTAAGAGAAGATAGACTAGTGCTAGTCCTACTAGGACTCCACATGTAACCCGCCCCTGTAACTTATATAAGGAGAGGCAGGGCTCCCCAAGAGGGAGGGGGCAACAATCAATAATCTCTAGGGCTAGACACAACTAAAGGAGAGCCGGTTTACGGCGAATCCCTGATGAGCGTAATGAGATCTAGCCTCAAACAGCATGTAGGGTTTATTACCGGATGAGGTTTCCCGGGGCCTGAAGCTGTCTAAATCCTTGTCTTGCGTGATGATCCGTCTCGCGTCTCTCGTCCCAATCAACTCCTCTCAAGCTACCGCATAGATGCGCTGGCCTCACGACTAAGTCCTCATCCTAGGACATCTGCCGTGACAATTCCACGATAGTTGGCGCCCACCGTGGGGCTCGCGCACAGTGGTGTTGAGTTCTTGGAGGGATCTTTTCCAGGGTTACGAGAAGCTCGCAGTTGTTCAGATAAAGAAAAGATCTGTGTCAGCTTAAAGTTCATCAGTTTAGATTTATAATCTATAAGATTGGAGTTTAAAAAGAATTAAGGCTAAGATATTCGCGTCTGCCGCCGCCATCCGATGACCCGCCGAAACTGACAGACGTCAAATACCAAAGAAAGCAAAGACGGCAAATTTCTGCAGCACCTAGTATTGACTGGACACGTAAGGCGCTAAGACCAAGGAGGACCTTTCTGATTAAGAATCCAGCAAAATCGTTGACTTGATTAGACCGACAAACAGTCTAATCCAAAGCCGGATCGATTTCTCGGGATGTTATCGCGCGTCGCTGCTATTATGAGGCGGTCTGTTACTAGTACTACTTCTGGGTCGTACTACTACTCCACATCGTCACAAAAGGACAAGATGATCTATGCCTCCCACGTGGTTTGAGTGCTAATTCAGTTTTTGAGTTAGTATTTCTGATAGCTATACGTACACACAAGAAAGCAGGCTGTGTGAGGTCAACACAAATTTCGGGGATTACAGGCTCACGGCGTGGACGTGCGACGTGTCCACTCCAAGCTCCAGCGGCACTCAAACACCAAAGTACGACTCCAAGCATGGCCACAAGTTAAATAATACTTTTGACGGTAGTCAGATCACTTCAGCAATTGAGGAGGAATCATCAAACAGTGAGTATCCACTGGAATCAAAAGGAAAAAATCCATACGTACCCACAGGAGCCTAGTAGCTCAAACTCTGCCTGCAACACGGGGTTTGACACGCCTAGGGACGGGTCGCCGTGTCACCTCGCTATCAACATCCGAAAAATACCAGGTGCTATTTACCCTATTTATTTTTAAGCACATCTTAATTCATCCGAGTAAAATTGCTTTGCCCTACTGTGTTTTATCTGCAGGAGAATTATTCATTAAAAAGTGGCGTTATACCACGGAGACTCGCCCGTCTGCGCCGCCTTACAACACCACGAACAACTCGTTCATCTGCCCTTGTAGCGGTTCATGCGTCTGCACCGGTTTAAAACGCAGAGGACAACTCTCGTGCCTGCACCGATTACCGATGTCCGCGACCGATTCGTCAATCCGCACCCGTGTGCGCTGATTCACAACACCGCGGCCGACTCACCCGGTCGGGCTTACAATGCCGCGGCCGGCTCTCCCGTCCGCACCAGCTCACAAAAGTTGCGGCCGCGACCGACTCATCTGTGATTTACCGCTGCCACTCCGAGAGTCGCCAATACATTTCGCTGCCTCCGCCGTCGTAGAACACGCTGCCGCTGCAATTTTTGAGCCGACGTCATGGTGATGCCTCCGTTTTGCTGCTACGTTGAGCTGTCAGAGCCGCGTTGAGCCACCTCTGCCATGATGAGCCTTCCGTTATGAGCCGCCCTTGCCCCCTTGAGCTACCGTGGTTATATTAAACCGCCGGTCTGCCATGAGCCGCCGGAACTATATTAAGTCGCTGATCTGCCTGAGCCACCTCTGTCATGATAAACGGATCATCCACCGTCCAAACAAATCAGGTGATATCCATCCAAATTTATTTTATTAGCACATGTTGTTTTTGTCAAAGAACAAGTTTATCTTTGCCTTGGTCTGCAATATTGTTTACGCAAGGCAATTATTTATTACAAAAAGTGATATTATACCACGGAGATGGAGGCACGCCAACATCTTTTGGCACAGGTGGTCGTCGTTACTCAACGGACTCCCGCACCAGCTTACAACGCCGTGGCCGTCTCTCGCAACCGTGCCGGCTTACAATGTCGTGGCCGTCTCTTGCGGCCACGCCGGCTTACAACAAGGAGGACAACTTGCCCGTCCGCACCGGCTTACAACGCCACGGCCGGTTCATTTGTCTGTGCCGCCTCTGATGCTATGGTTATCTTTATCGTCCGTCTCTTGCGGCCTGGTCTACATCAACACACCGGGCCACACCTGTCTGGATGAGCTGTTTATTGAGTATGAGCAAGTCACTGCTTGGGAAGCCCAATTTTCTTCCAACAATTTGGAGGAAAATTATCATGTATTATCAGCCGCCGTCTACACTGGATGGCTCAATGGGCAGGCACACAAGTCGCCGTCACTACAGTTTGGTTAAACTTCAAACAACCAGTTGGAAGGAACCATTGGCTGAGTTCATGACATGGCTCATACGGGGTCATTTATAAACCCGCCGCAGTCAACTCAGTCTTCTGTGGTTTCACATCGCGCTATCAATGCCAATGATATACACCTTCTGCTATGGTCAAATATGGAGAATCTCAAGGCAACACCTCGAGTCGTCTTGAGACTCGAGGGCTACAATTGTATGACTTGGCAGAATTGGCCGGTTTCAATGCATTCAAAACTCCGGGTCATTGGAGGGGAAATAACCCGGCCCCGGATATTATTGCTCTATCAATGAAAATTTAAGGACCGTCCGGCTTAAAAAGAAGAATTCCGGATCAATATCCGGTTCAAGGTAAATTTGTCTTTCACAAAGCTTTGAAACTCTCAATATGCGGTATAAGAATTTCCGGTTCAAAAATTTATCTCTCGCAAAATTCGAGTTCTCGGATAAAATTAAAGGGACCAAAGAGAGTCTGTTGCAAAGCACAACTCACATATAGGTATCCTGCCTTCATGGTCACTTGGGGGCTTCCTGTTCAAACATAGGTCGTATTCGAACCAAAGAGAACATAGCTGTCGATACCCTTTTGATTGGCCAACTGCCGAACCTACTTGGGGGCTTCTTGATCGTATCCGAATCATAGCTCAACCCCTTTGGGAATCGACGTGGATCGTATTTGAATCAGCGTCGCTAAACAACTCTTAAGGTCATTTGGGGGCTTCTTGTTCAAACATAGGTCCTATTCGAACAAAAGAGAACATAGCTGTCGATACCCTCTTGATCGGCAACGCCAACGCCACTGGGGGCTATATGATCATATTAGCTTAACCCCTTTGGAATGGTTTACTGATCGTATTCGAATCAGAAGCCTCAAAAATTTTATCTGTTTCTTATAAAGTTCTTGTAATCACAAGTATTTGAGTTGTCACAAATATCATATGTGCCGACTTTTACAGAGTTGAGTTATCAACTTCACCCTCCGGATCACATAAACCGGCGGTATCGTTCAAAGGGTCATAAGTATGATAACATCAGTTGTGTCTAAAAATCATAATTGATAACCGGCTTATCTATCTATGATTCCTTTTCGGGTTTTTATATGACCCGCCCTACGGTAAACCGCCAAGGGATCTTGTGATCTACTTGTGTGCAGGAGAAGACTACATTTGGATGGTTACCCGCCATGGCTTTTAACGTTAAGTCGCCAGGGCATATGTGGTTCAAATTCTGTGCAGGATTTGCAGAACTACGACTTTTATAAATGATTATCCATTCTGGATTTTCTCAAAGGCTATAAATAGTCGGGTTATAAAAATTCTGGCTTACAATGGAGGCGTATTAAATCGCCATCGGCCAAGAGCCGCCGGGTATTTAAACTCCGGATTTACTTGTCAACAGATAAGGTATTTGAAATCTTTAAATAGCCAAAGTTGGTTGGATTTTTGTTATGATATTGAATGATTGAGGTTTTCAAACCTAGTTATTCAAATCTTTAATTGCCAGCCTAGCTGGATTTTCATTATGATATTGAATGATTGATGTTTTCATACCGGATTATATGATTCAAATCTTGAATAGCCAACATGGCTGGATTTCTCTTATGATTATCAATAACCAGTATTATGATTGAGGTTTTCAAAGTCACTTTAGCGCAATGGCTATTATTTTTATCAATGGGCATGATTTATTTTACAATGGAGGAAATAGTCCCGAGTCGCTGCAGGCTTACGACCCGGCACTTGATGGCTGCATTATTCAAGTTGAGGTTACATCCAATATGCAAGTCTCATGTCGCTGTGAGCATGCACCATGACACTTGGGGGTAATGCAAAGTCATTTTTTATTGGCCTTATTGAAGACCCGACTCATCCCATTGTAATGATCCGGCCCTTGGGGGCTACCAATTGCTCCTGTTAAAATTCAAGGTACACAGGCCTTATTCCATTATATTGAAGGATCCACTGCTCAGTTGGTAAAGCACAAAGCTCTTAACGTTGTGGACGTGAGTTCAAGCCCCAGGATGGGGGTTACATCATATGATATTATTTTCAATGAAAAACCCCAGCTCAGTATTATCTTACTAAGCCGGCCCTTGGGGGCTACACGTTACTGCTCAAATTTACATCATCATATTTACAAAGTCCCTGCTCATCATTACATAATGACCAGACACTTGGGGGCTAATGCATATTGTTCTTTGCTGAAGACAATTCTATGATGACCTGGCTACACTACTATGACTATAGCCGACTCATGGGGGCTACACAACTGGATTTTATTTAAAGCCATGGGGGCTACAGGTAATATGGATATAAGGGAGAAATATCTTCAAATTTTCAGATTGAGTAAATCAGATTGACCCGGTGTCTGCAAAAATCATAAACCGGTGTCGGTGACAATTATGACTCAACATCATCTATTTATAACCCGGCAATTTTGGTAATCATAAACCGGCAAGTTTTATATCTTCAAGTCGGCTGAATATAACTTGAATATTTGAAGACCAATATTTTTGTCAACTCAGAGCATTGAAAGCCAGCTCAAGTGGATTATCTCTTACAATATTTCACAACAAGAGACCAATGTCAGCAAATTGACTCTGAAGCTGGCCTATTGACTCGGATTTTCTAGATGAAGGAAATGACAATTGGACCTAAGGATAATCAGGTCCCAGCTCAGGAGAATACTTAACCCGGAGCACAAGGAATTAAGGATGATCAGGTGCCGGCTTACAAGAATTTTTAATCTGGAACACAATCTGTCAAATTTATTCTTGTGTTTGTTTTACAGGATCAGTTTAACATGGATAAATCCAAATTAAACTGGGGGCTAATGTCGGGGATATACCCCGCGGTATGTCCCGGCCGGAAGTATGACCTGGCCGGACTTGGCGCTTCACCATGACCCGCCGAAGGACTGGCTACTCACGGGTCTGGCGGCTCACTGATCAGACGACTCATGAGCCTGACGACTCACGGATGACACCGATGGCGGGTCATACGGACAACAAGGCCCAAAGCCCAGAAGGCCGGCTCACATTACGATTGGCCGGATTAAGAGGAAGGGATGATGAGTATTTCCTTTACGAGGAAGCAAGACCCGGACTTGTAATCAACTTGTAAGAGAAGATTGACTAGTCCTAGTCCTACTAGGACTCCACATGTAACCCGCCCCTCTAACTTATATAAGGAGGGGCAGGGCTCCCCAACAATCAATAATCTCTAGGGCTAGACACAACTAAAGGAGAGCCGGTTTACGACGACTCCCCGATGAGCGTAATGAGATCTAGCCTCAAACAACTTGTAGGGTTATTACCGGATGATGTTTCCCAGGGCCCGAAGCTGTCTAAATCCTTGTCTTGCGTGATGATCCGCCTTGCGTCTCTCGTCCCGATCAACCCCTCTCAAGCTACCACATAGATGCGCTGGCCTCACGACTAAGTCCTCACCCTAGGACATCTGTCGTGACAATTCCACGACACTCACCATGGGCCTAGCCCACAGCGAAGGGTGAGGCGGATCGGGCCGGCGGTGTGGCTGGGCCCGGGGGAGATGGGTCACGGCTGCGGGGCCCACGTGGTCGGTCAACGGGGCGCAACGGGATCGGGATCCTCCCGATCCAGTCTGGACGAGGAGCGGCGGCGCTCTCCGGCGAGGGCGGTGTAGCGCCGGTCAGCAGGGAGGCCGAGAGGGCGCCGGAATGACGGGAACGGGCAGATACGGGCATGGGGAGCCCGGGTCCGGCCGCGGCTCGGGCGGAGGAGCTCCGACGACGGCAGGCTGGCGACCTCGAGGCCATGGCGGGGCGGCGCACCTGCGGGCAGAGAGGGAGAATAAAAAGGAAAAGAAGGAGGGAGAGGGCGGCGGATCTGGCCTGGGGTTCGGTCGCCGGCGGGCGGCTCCGGCGAGCCGGACGAGCAGGCGAAGAGGAACGAGGACGAGGTCCTGGATCGGGCTCCTCCCGATATGGAGCTCGTGGGGGCGCTCGGGAGCGGCGGCGGACGGCTGCGGGCCCGGATGGGCTTCCAGGGCCCGATCTGGGCTTCGACGGGCCCTCGGCGGCGGGAGGCGCTGGGGATGCGCGGGGCGACGTGGCAAGCGGGGAGTGGAGGAGACGCGGCGGCGGCGGCGACAAGTGGCGGCGGGGGATTGCACCGGCACTGAAAACGAGGAGGGAGCGGCGGCTGGCTACACGGAAAATGAGGAGGAGGTAGGTAGGAGGCCAAAATGGCATGAGGGGGGGGTCTATATATAGGGTAAAAGCTAGGGTTTAGGGTTTTTGGGAGGTTTTCGAGCCGTACAATTGCGATCGTGCGGCTTCAGACAGAGGGGGGACTAGGTGGGCTTCGAGGAGAGGCCTCGGGCTAAGAGGAGAGAAGAGAAGTGAGGCCCAGCGACTGTTCCGGAGACCGAAACGTGCGGCAAAAATACCGGCAACGGTGCCGCTATGGATGACGGTTGGGCTATCAAACGAGCTCCGAAGCGACGAAACTTGACAGGCGCTCTGTCTACACTATAATAAGACCAGACGCCAAGTTTCATCCCATTTCGAGAACATTTTCTGGCCACTTATAAAATAATATTCGGATGTGCCGCGGGCACGTGCGAGTGTGTCTGGGCTCGGAACGGACAACGGAGAGAACTGGGAGACTGGGAGGGATGCAAGTTTTGAAAAGATGCAGATGCAAACCAGATGATGACATGGCAAAATGCAACACGCAAGCAAAAGACATAGCAACGACGGCGAATAACTGGCAGACACCTGGCGCATCGGATCTGGGGTGTTACACCCTAGTTCTCTTTCAATAGATCTCCGGACCCCGAGATGAAATCGAGAGGGAACAAGTGAGGGCACGTGATACCTAAGGCGGATTCAAAATTTTGAACCGGTGATCATAGAATCCGTAAATCATATATAAAGGGTATTCAATGTTTGTATCGTTTTGAACGTACAATATACTCCCTCCTATCCTTTCTAGTTTACATATAAGTTTTATGTGTAGTCAAAGTATCTCTACTTTGATAAAAAAGGTATCAACATTCAACAACGCCCAATCAATATTGTTAGATTCGTACGTACTCCTAGATTTGTACTCGAAATGGTTTCCAATTTGACTATTGAAAAGATTAACAGTACATGAGATGTATAATGTGAAAATTATATCATTGGAAACTCCTTTCACATACGAATTTGACCATATGCCTTGTGTAAGTTGCATGTCATATATTATTACTCTAACATTTGGTCAAAGCACTACAAAAAAAAGACACATCCGTGACATTTTGGGCTGAACGGAAATTTTTTCTGTCATACATATGACACTTCTATGACGATAATTGTGACAAAACCTAGTATCATCATAGATGTGGTGGGCTCCTACTTCTATGACAAAAAATCATGACAAAAAATGGGCTTTTCGTCCTGGGCGGGCCGGAGACGCAGCTGCATGACATTCTTTGGGCCGTCCATGACGGAAAAAACCGTGGTAGAAGCGAGGGGGAGGAAAATTTCGGGGAGTTCCCGGTTACGGTGGGAGGTCGGGGGCCGAGCGATGTGCGTTTCTCTCGTACACGTACACGCGTGTGTGCGAGGTTTTGGCTCTAACTGAACCCGAGCGAGGCGTTGGGCTCCAACTGAACCCGATCGATTGCACTGCAGGCTACGCGTTACTGAACCCGAGCGATTGATCGATGGCTGTTAACTGAACATGATCGAGCGATTCATTCGCTACTGCTGCTAACTGAAGTCGATCGATGCTGCCTCTGGATGAACAGTGAGCATTACAGGGGGGTTGGATGAACAGGACCCCAATCGATCGAGCCGGTTGGGGCTGGATGAACAGGACCCCGTGGAGGGCTGGATGAACAGGACCACCCTGTGGAGGGCTGGATGAACAGTAGACGATGGAGGGCAAGATGAACAGTAGCCGGTGGAGGGGTGGTTGAATAGGAGCCCGTGGAGAGGGGTGGTTGAACAGTAGCCGGTGGAGTAGCGCACGGTGGAGGCTGGATGAACAGGAGCCCGTGGATGAACAGTCGCAGGTGGAGGCTGGAGGCGGTCGACGGTGGATGAACAGTAGCTCGTGGAGGCTGGAGGGGGTCGACGATGGAGATGAACAGTATCCCGTGGAGTCCCGTTTTGCGGTACGCCACACCCCTCCCGATGAACAGGACCCCCGTTTCGACCGTAGTGCTCCAACACAAGTCCGTTTCCTCCGTTTTGCGGTACGCCACACCCCTCCCGATGAATAGGACCCCCATTTCGACCGTAGGAGGTCCGTTTCCTCCGTTTTGTGGTACACCACACCCCTCCCGATCAACAGGACCCCCGTTTCGACCGTAGGAGGTCCGTTTCGTCCGTTTTGCGGTACACCACACCCCTCCCGATCAACAAGACCCCCGTTTCGACCGTAGGAGGTCCGTTTCCTCCGTTTTGCGGTACGCCAGACCCCTCCCGATGAACAGGATCCCGTTTCGAACGTGGCCGGTCGAACACAAGGCCATTTCCTCTGTTCTGCGGTACGCCAGGCCTCGTTTCCATCGTCTGTTCCGTCCAAGCCCTCCCGATGAACACGACACATTCCGTTGCCTCCCCATGAACACGACGCATTCCGTTGCCTCCCCATGAACACGTCGACGACGCTGTTTCTCTGTTCCGACCCATCCATGTCTATGAGCCCTCGCCGTACGTATGCGCGAGTAGACATTCGAGACCCCGCCCGTAGTTACACATACGTGGCCGTATTTTCTTTCTTGCACCCTGGCCGCCTCTACTACGACACGTGCGCGCCTCTACATCCACCAGTATATATGTACGTACACGTTCGCGACCAAAATGACAAAGCTACGTACGCTTCGACCAGGTGGGTCCCGACTGTTAGGCACTTCCTTGCTTGCGAAGATGTAGCTGGTGGGTCCCAGCAGTCAGGGGGGTGAATCGTTTTTTTTGGCCCGGACGCACTTCCTTGCGTGCGAAGGTGTAGCTGGTGGGTCCCAACACTTAGGGGGGAAACGTTTTTTCGCGAAATACGGTGGCACGTCCGGTGGGTCCCTGCTGTCAGGTGGAGGAATCATTATTTTTCGCGTAATAAGGAGGCACTTCCTTGCTGCCGCCGTGGACCCAGCTGTCAGCCTCTCCATGTGCAGTCCACGTCCGATGGAAGTCGTTCCTTGACCATGTTGACCACGCCGCGCCGAGAGCACCAGGGCGGTGGACGATGGCGAGGCCTAAGAACGGGACGATGCGGAGCCGGTGAAGACGCGGCAGTGGATGCCCACGCGTAGAGGAGTATGAGGGTTCACTCGTTCGGCTGCGCTGTGAGGCTGCCGTCGCCGCAGGGCCTGGCCAGGGGTGGGAATAGTAGGGGTGGTGAGGACTCCGCGGCAGCACAGCCGGCCACGGGAGGCAGGAGCAGGCGGCATGACCGGCGCTACTTTGGGCGGCTGGAGCAAGAAGACCAGAGGTTGAAGAAGCACTATGGCCGTTGGATGGACATTGTACGGTCAATGGAGCTAGAATCGTGCATATTGACTAAGTTGACAAAGCCCTCCGTCCCCGTCCACTTAGTAGGCCCACAAGTCAGCCTCCCACCAAGGTGGGTCCTAGCTAGCAGGGGGTATTCATTTTTTTGGGCGTAATAAGGAGGCACTTCCGGTGAGTCCGAGCTGACAGTAGGGGGAATGTTTTTTTTGCAAAATACGGTGGCCCATCGAGTGGGTCCCAGCAGTCAGGGGCAAACGTTTTTTTCGTGATATACTGGTGGGCGTCCGGTGGGTCCCTGCTGTCAGGTGGAGGAATATTTATTTTCTGCGTAATAAGGAGGCACTTCCTTGCGGCTGCTGTGGACCCAACTATCAGCCTCTCCACGTACAGTATTATTCCGATGGAATTTGGTCGTTGACCACATTGACCACGGCGCGCCGACAGCACCATGGCGGTGGACGACGGCGAGGCCTAGGAAGGGGACGACGCGGAGCCGGGGAAGACGCGGCAGTGGATGCCCACGCGGAGAGGAGTACGAGGGTTCACTGGTTCGGCTGCGCTGCCGTCGCCGTAGAATAACAGGGGGTGTGGGTGAGTGGAGTGGAGGGATGGCCTGGCCACTGGTGGGAGTAGTATGGGGGCGGTGAGGCCTCCGCGGTAGCACAGCCGACCACGAGAGGCAGGAGCAGGTGGCACGACCGGCACGGCTTTGGGCGGCTGGAGCAAGAAGACCAGAGGTTGAAGAAGCACTACGACCGTTGGATGGACATCGTACGGTTAGTCGAGCTAGAATCGTGCATATTGACTAAGTTGACAAAGCCCTCCGTCCCCGTCAACTTAGTAGGCCCACTATACTGGGTCCCAGCTAGCAGGGGGAGTATTCAGTTTTTTTGTGCGTAATAAGGAGGCACTTCCTTGCATGCGAAGATATAGCTGGTGGGTCCGAGCTGTCAGCGGCGGTAACATTTTTTTCGCGAAATACAGAGGCCGTTTCGGTGGGTCCCAGATGCCAGGTGGAGGAAATCTTTATTTTGCGCGTAATAAGAAGGCATTTCTGTGCGTGCGGCCATGGACCCAGCTGTCAGCCTTTCCACGTACAGTCCACTTTAGATGCATGTCGGTCGTTTACCACGCTGACCACGCCACGCCGAGAGCACCAGGGCGGTGGACGACGGCGAGGCCTAGGAAGGGAACGACACAGAGGCAGGGAAGACTTGGCCGTTGTTTTTGTTTCCCATGCGGAGGGGAGTACGACTGTACGAGGGTTTACTGGTTTGTCTGCCATCGCCGGAGAATAACAGCAGGTGTGGGTGAGTAGAGGGATGGCTAGGCCAGCGATGGGAGTACGGTGGGGCGGTGAGGCCTGCGCGGCATCACAGCCGGCCGCGGGGAGGAGGGAGCAGGCAGTCCCGTCGGCGCTTGTTTGAGCGGCTGGAGCAGGAAGAGCAGAGATTGAAGAAGCACGACGGCCGTTGGATGGACATCCAACAGTATACAGGCCATCTGTGGAAAGCCTCAAATCTATGGAAAACATCATACAGCCCATCTGCCATTATTTCAAATAATTTACAGCCCATTTGCTAATTCTTACGGGTTTTTTTGGAGCCCATATTCTTTATGTTAGCAATACAGCCCATATTGTGGCCACGGTTAAAAAAATTTACGAAATTTTGCATATGTCGGTGTGGTTTGAACTGTTTTTAATCCCAAAATTTCGAGTCACATTCAGACTGATTTTAAAAGTAAATGTATATCAATATAAAATCCAATAAATTGTCCACGCATAAAATTCAATGCAATTTAAAATCTCGAAATGAAAAAAAGATATTTGAAAATAATTGCCGGTTTGATGTGTTTTAAAAATGTACAGCCCATATCTCATTACTGATAGGCCATTTTCTCGGCCAGCCGATTGAAGCTCTCCTCGTCTTGAAAGATTTGCAGCCCAACAGGCCTGATAAAGCGACATACTTGACAAATCACAAAAAAACTGGGCTAGCCATTTTCAGAAAGAAAAAAACTACTGGGCTGGTCTGTGGTAAACATAAAAGAAAAGGCTGTCTAGACAGGCCAGAGTGTCCCGCACAGCCCAGTTGACACCCTGCTTCCATCTCAAAAACAAATTAGATAAATGCCACTCCAATTATGGCGATTCATAAAAATGCCACTGCAACTTCCAAACTTTGAAAAATGCCACTACAATTTTTGCAAACTTTGAAAAACGCCACTGCAGTTTGCAAACTTTGAAAAACGCCACTCCACACTTCGAAAAATGCCACTAGAAATGGCATGAAATGGCATTTTTCAAAGTTTGGAAATTGCAGTGGCATTTCTCGGATACACCAGATTTGGAGTGGCATTTATCAAATTAACCCAAAACAAAAAAAACTGGGCAAGCTACTGGGTCCCTGGTGTCAGCCGCTCATTGTGCAATTCTCTCGTTTATTGACTACGTTGACAATGGCATGGGACCCAGATGTCAGAAATCCACTAGGAGGAGCCATTTTTTTATTGGCTTGAAATAAGGAGGCACTTGCTTGCGTACGAGCTTGTCAGTTTCTTCAGAGGTAGGCATTTTTATTCAAAAAACTGCCACTTTGCATCTTGCGTCGCAAACAAAATTGCCAGGAGCGCATTTGTAGGCTAGCTAGTGATCGATCAATAACTTGTAAACACTGAGCGAACAAAAATAAGCAACTGTTAATGCATCTCAATGATTCACAGATCATATACAAATATGCAGCTCCAGAAGCAAAGATCAGCCACTTCGGATCTTGCTTTGCAACTAAAACTAACTAGTATGATTCCCATACATAAGATCAACATGTTAATGCATCTGAATGACTCACAGATCATATACAAATATGTAGCTCCAAAAGCAAAGATCAAGAAAAGATATTTGTCCTTCCTACTAATATGGATGTTTCTATTGGCCAACATTCAGTACAGACTGAAAGACAAATTTGTTTGTGAAGTCTACAATTCCTCTTGCAAACGTAAGTGGTTTCACCAACAGCTGGAACCATGAGAATGAACCAGACATGATGGAGGAACATGCACTGCAATATGATTTGGTCTTCCCTCGATCACACTTCGAGACTATTTTCGGAATACAAACTTTAACTTAGGCAAAATGATGCCCATTGTGTAATCAGACCAAAGCAATGAAGCACCTAGTGTTGGCCAATAAATAGTACAGTACTATTTTTCTGCAGTCCATGAAGTGAATATCCAATCTTTCTGTGTCTATTTTCAAATGGCACTACATGCAGTGACTATACTATTCTCTTGTGTAGTTCAACCAAAATTGCGGGCACTTTGTTGGTTTGCCAAATAGCAACGGGTAGACATCTCTGTCTGCACAAATATCAAGCAGCTAGTAAACATATACCACACCTTGTACTTTCGGTTTAAACATTTCCCTTCCGCTTAGCATCTGTCATGTTCTGCACTGGACAATCTGATACAGTTATGTTTTGCCCTGGACAATTTCATACTGAATTGATTTGCTGGTTCAGAGTAGAAATATAGCGCCTATTCTTCATCAGACCAAGGATATCCATGTTCGCAGTGTTGGAAGAGGTGAAATTGATACAACCAAAATTGAGCATCCAATCATTGAATCCTGTCCTGCACCTCCAATGTAGGGGCACCCTGCCAATAAATTCACATGCAAACCACTAGTATTACTATCTAATGATAGTACAAAAAGAGTAGCAAGATAGTAGCAAACCATGTACCTTCATAATGAACAGCTCATAGTGCCACCAATTGGATATAAAGGTTGGGAAAAAAACATGCTCCTAATGTTGAACCAGTTGGACTTTTTGTGCAGTTGCACTAAAATCGAGCATCCCTGTTTGCATAGATATTGAAAGTGTGATTACTCTAAAAGCGGCACTAGTTGAAGCATAGACTCACAAATATAAGCATTCCAATTTCTTAATGGGAAAAGGTACCAAGACTGTTTCTAACCACCTGTTTGAAGGAATAAATGAAGCAACAACGGCTGATGTGAGGAAGGCATACATAGTTTTTTCTGGAAAAGTGAGCCATTCCTGACCTTTCCTCTTCTTTTAAGCAAATTTTGTGCAGTTCTACTAAAATAAAATGCCATCACTGCCTTGACAATTCAGTGACACTGTACAAAAGGAAATGACTTAACATTACATCATGATGTCAGGTATGTAGTCGACAGGCATTAGAGACAAACAAAGAGACCTCCTCAAGAGAACAACCAGAGGAGGAGGTGCCCACTCTTGACCTTTCCTCTTGTCTTCATAATTGTCTATGCAGTTTAACCAAAATAAAATGACATCAGCGCCTTGGCATTTTGGTGGCACTGTACAAAAAAAAATAACTTATCTCATGAAAGTGAGATATGTAATCTATAAGCATTAACAGTGCAAAAATCTGACGGGAGTAACAAGTTTCATCGTCGGTATACTGGCTGTGCAACAGCATTAGAATGCCTTAGCTGAAAAATCTTTAATACATCCGCAATCAACAGCTAACCCTGAAATAATCCAGTGACATTAAATGGCATTGCTTAAATTTATGGGTAGCATTAGACTGAGAGCGGCATTAGTTAAATGTGGCATCACTTTAGCAGTAGCATTGCTTGACTTGACTGCTGGCGTTATACTAACAGCAAAAAAAAGTGGCAATAAGAGCATGGGAGGCCCATTCGGACAATGGGCGCACCAGTACGATGTACCTCCACAGACGCAGAGTGGTGAGGGAGGTATGGTTGCCTAGAGCAACAAATATCCAGGCAGCATATGTGGATTACGGTACCATTTTTGTTCTCTTTAGCCACCATTTTCCTATGCGAGGACAACAAACCGATTGACCTGGTCATTCTCTATTGCGTTGTCATGCCTTTCTACCCTTCTTCAAACAAGAGACACGAGACTCGTTCCGTAGCTACTGATTTTCCCCTTTTCAACCTAGATGCGGGTTCGATGCCTACTCTCTTGGACAGTACAGTCTCCCTTCCTTTCCTTATTCAACCCAGACATGGATTAGTCTGCATGAAGTAGGGTTTCCTTTAACAATGCAAATTATGGTTTTTGTCTGCATGGCCAGCAGAGCAGAGGATAGCAAATTGGGAAGATGGTGGAGTGGAAAAAGATCCACATGCAACGACGTAGCAGATGGGGCAATAGAACAAGGTTATGGCTCGAAAAGCGGTAGTATACCTGAGGGTCGGCGGGAAGTGGCTTCGCTTGTTGTCGCCGTCCTCCGCACACACTACGGCAGTGAGCTTGGGGACGGAGGCCATCCCGCGCGGGCGCTAGGTCTGATAGGACGGCCTTGTCATCAGTGCGTGACCTCGCTCGCCGACGACGAGTGCGTCAACGCTGCACGTCCTTCTCTTCCGCGGCGGATATGTGACCACCGGTGAGGAGGGAGAGAGGGGCCATCTTTTTTAGATCTGGAGAGAGGGTGGTAGTGTGAGAAGCAAGTGGGCAGCCCTTAGCAAGAAAGCGCTGAAGCTCCAGCCTATATATCTTTTTTATACTACTAGTACTGGAGGTGGGGTAGTGGTAGAGTACTTTATATTTTCTCTGCGTACAGTACCAGTTAGTCGTGCTTCAAAACTGATCGGCACGCCATTAAAAAAATAAAGGTCGATAACTAATGCAGCACCTCGGGCCAATGCGGCCAGATAGCATTTTGCACGAGAAATTACACACCATGTTTCGTTGACATGTGGTCCCGTTCCAACATATCAGTGAGACGACGGCGAGTGGTAGGAGTATTTCCGAACGGACGTGTAGGCCGGGGCGCCTCTTCATGAACCGGGGCAAACTCGCAACCGTCCACAGACTCTTCGCCTTTCCCTCTCGATTTGGAACTGCTGTCGCACGCTCTTCCTCTCCCTCCTCCATTTTCCTTCAGCCCTTCACCCTTTCTTCTGCCATTGTTTGATCGTCTTCTCCATGGAGGGAACAGGCCGGAAACGACCCCGTTATTCTTGCCCCGATCTGAAAGATGACGTGGTGGAGGAACTCATTGATCGGTGCGACGTCATCACCTCGGCTAGCTTGGCAGGTTCGTTCAAGCCCATTCTCGACTCAACTAATAACATCATTGCAAGGACCCAAGGGTTAAGGAGCGGTTTGATCTCCCCTATCTTCTTCGCCGTGACCCTGATGACTGGCGCCGGCACGACGGAGGCCTCGCCTGTGCAAGTTGATGCCGCTTGATAATGATACGTGTGATGTTAAGATGCCATCGCTTGAGGGCAAGGCTTGGGCGGACGCAAATGGAGATTGGGTTGTTTACATTCGGTCCAACTGCGAGTGGGAACTTGTGAATGTGTACACTCGTCACCGGGTTCCACTTCCAAAAATCTCAGCACACTGCCCAGAGGTTGAGCACACCGGTAATGTATGCATGTTCAAATATGATCATGGTGACTGTCTTCTACGGAAGATAGCAATTTGTCGAGTTCCCAACCGCTCTTGGAATTACAAAAACTATGATCTTGTTGATATCTTCGACAAGCTTGGTGCCGTCCTTGATGGTTTGACTTGATGGATATTGCTCAAAAATGAGTTTCTGTGCACGAAGGACTACTGTGATGCAATTGAATACAAGGGCCTTGTGTTTGCTTGCACCACTCGTGGAACTCTTTATGCATGGCATCCTCGTTGTTTCGGTACGTTTCTCTTCCATCGTAATTATAATTGTTTCATCCACATGCATGCGGGTTAGCAAGTTTCCCTTTACCAATTAACCTTCTTCTTGTGTTTCCAAGGTCCTGTGAACATCCCACCACCTATACTTGAAGATTTTTATAACCAAGGGGGAGATGACGATGGTGATGATCACGAGCATGAGGACGAGCAGCGCCGATATACTCTGTGGTGCCTGGCAACTAATTCCAATGGATCACCTCTTCTTGTGTGTATACAGCCCACTGATGATGTTACTGCTAAGGAAGCAGGTGTAGTCTCCCATGGTCGCCCTCTCCAGACCTATTCCAACACCCGTTGCATGGTATTCGGGATGGATACTAGTGTGCTAGCGCCAACTCCTTCTCCCTGGCACAGAATTGATAGTCTTGGAGAAAATTCGCTCTTCCTTGGACAAAACTATCCGAAGATGGTGAAAGGCGATCCAACTGCTGTTGACACATTTATGAGAAGCAACTGTGTCTATACCTCGGACATTGGGGTGGTTCCCTACCCTGGTACTGATATAGTAGGTCGCTTCAGCGTGGATGATCAGTCCTGCGTTGGTCTCCAGATCGACAACGGATGGCCCGTCCCAGAGAATCACTTGTGGTTCAAAGCAAGCGTTTCCAATGCCGCGGAATGGTTGAGTTGAAGTTCATTTCATGGCTTGTTATTTGTTGTGTGGTGAAAACTTTAGTATTTATAATGTATCCTCGTTGTCGATGTGGGTTGATGACCTGTTGTACTATGTAATAAAATGATATGCCTGTGTACTAAATTTATGAATGGCTTTCGAGTCGCTTCTCTGAGTGAGTGGTGCGACGAGGCAAAAACATATTTTCCGAATACATAATTATACGTGCATTGCAATAGGTTATCGGATGAGGCCAATCAACAATAGTAGTACACTATTTGTACTAGCTTCACATGCTTCGCGCGTCGGGCGGGTGTTTTTACTGTAGCCATATGTTAATGTGTTCGTTGTACGTAACCAACACCTCGAATCCTCGATATACTAGTAGTATAGTATATAGTAGGAGTAAGTAGTAGGAGTAGTAGGGTGGCATGGGCCAGAACAAGCATTCACGTCCAGGAGTACGACACACGCCACCACCACAACATCCATCTGACACCATATTATTTCTTGGAGTCCGTGCGAGAGCAATCTCTTCAACCTCATCGTTTGTCTAACTTCAGTCATCGCGTGGCGGGCAAGGTGGGGGTTTGCCGATAGTCGGTTTCCTTAACTGCGGTCCCACTTGTAAGGCCAACTCCAACGCACGACCCCAAACGGACCTCCGTTTTGAGCGAACTCCAACGATAATTTTGATTATAAAAGCAAGACTAAAGAAAACAAGAACCACAAGAATACATTTTACTACTCCTGTAAGTTGGATTAGTGCCTTCTCGATGCATTCATTGTTGATCTGCGGAGGCTCGATCTAGCGTGCTTCTTTCTTCTTCGAGTGTAAAGAAGTAGACGTTGCTTCCTCGCATCTAGTCTCATGTCTAGCCTCTATTCTATACTAGCTAAAAGTGATAGAACGTCTACTAAATTGTGCTCTATCAATATATGGATGTACTCTTCTTCCCAATACAAAAACTTGCATCCATTCTACTCCCTCCATTGCACAATACTACATGCCTTCTATTTGTCAAAATATATATGTATCTAGACATGTCTTAGTATATAGGTACATCCATTCTACTCCCTCCGTTGCACAATACATGTCTTCTATTTGTCAAAATATATGTGTATCTAGACATGTCTTAGTATATAGGTACATCCATTTTTCGACAAATGGAAGTCAAGTATTTTGGAACGGAGGGAGTACACAATAAAAAATTTAAGTTAGCACAACTAGTCTAATCCGAGAGCAGAACCGAAGATTTGGTCGGGTTCTTCCTCCTTTTGCCGACACGTGGGACATCCCGCATCCAGGTCGTGTCATGAAAGAAAATAGAGTGGTAGTTGAAGCCACGAGATGTGCATCTTGGGTTAAACTGTAAATAGAATCTTACTAATCTTGAGTAACTCCAAAAGCGGCCACCGAAGATCTTTATTGGATTTGTTTTTCATCACCAGCACGTCGAGGTGAAAGATGTGCAGGTTCAGTGGGTCCTCTTGCATTTTCACTGACATGTGGGGCCGCATGTGAGCTAACAGACGATGGGATCCGCGCGTCCGCTGGCTGGCTGAGAAGAGAGATAGAGGAGGGCTGAGCACGGACTGCAGGAAATTTGTTCTACGTACCTCGATATAGGCTCGATATAGTGGGGTGGCATGGGCCATAACTAGCATTCACGTCTAGCAGTACGGCACACGCCACCCATACGAGTCCCATCCGACACCAATTTTCATGGAGTCCGTGCTACAACCATCTCTTCTCCCTCCTGTCCTCTTTTCTCAGCCATCACATGGTGGGCAGGGTGGGGGTTTGCCGATAGTCAGTTTGCTCAACTGCGGTCCCACTTGTAAGTGAAAATGCAACACCGCACGCATTCCCGCTTGAGCGGCGTGCCGGACCAACCGTGTGGGGTTGCTACGCGAACACGGCAGGCTTTTCCTTTTGAACTCGTAACTTGTAAAATTTGGTTCTGCTCCATGGCGCGACTGATAGATAGAAAATAACGATCTTGCCTAGAGTAATAAGAAGTTCGGTTCTGGCGCCGTTCATGCATGGAGTACGTACGAAAATTATGAAGTTGATGCGAAAGGTAAGATAATTACTGTAGTATCATATACTACTACATGGATTTGACGGAAAGATAAAAATACATACGGATCCATCAACGTTCAACGACATCCTCACGCCCTAGTGCGCCGGGTAACCAACCGACGTGTGAGGAGCAGCAGCGTTGGCGGCGAGCTCAACGTGCTTCTCAATAGTGCCGTCTAAGGTTGCCCTGTGCTCCAAGAAGGCCAGAGTCCTATCGTCCTCCTCTTGCATGTAGTAGTCCTTGTGGACGATTTGCGCGTAGACGTGGGTGATTATGTCGATGGTGTCTTGCTGCGCCAGGCGCTGCGCGGCGAGCGCGACCTCGAGGTGGACATTCTACAGCGCGACGGCGGGCAGTCGCAGGGCCACCAGTGCGTCGAAGAGGTTGTTACCATAGTGGCCGTTGAGGGTGGCGGGCATCGCAGGGCCTGGGCGCGTCGGCTGGAGGCTTACGTCAAAGTCATCCGCAAGCTTCTTGATGACGGTGAACTTGTTGAGGAAACCGATGAGGACCTCGTCGAACAAGGAGACGAAGCTGTCGTCCAAGCGGCCCCTCTCCCTGGCGGCTTCAAGCAATACTACCTGCCGGGCCGCAGGCCGTCGTCGTGGACCATCTGGCACAGCCGGCTGATGCTCGCGCTCATCGCCTCCATGGGTCTAGCGTAGCTTCTAGTCAACTGATCTTGCGATTTGAGTGATCACTCAGCCCTTGGTTAGCGTGCGTAGGTGCGTAGGATTTCGTACTACTCCTCGGCCCTCTATTGCACCTGCCTTTGGCTGTATGATAGGTGGGCCAGCCACCCCCTGGGGACACATGTCATTCACCTCCTGACCCGTCTCTCACATGCACCCTGCTAGTGCATATATAGTGGTTTTCTTTTTCTCTCCATATCAACCATTTTATATTGCGTACGTGTCATTCAAGAGTGAAATGATGGTTGCTTCTTCTGACTAACTTACTGTGTGATTTGACTGCTCCTTAGTGGCCCCTACACGTACTCCTCCTATGTGTATGCAACAGTCACACGTACACATGGACACAAAAACGCGCGCGACGCCCTAATGCATGCATGTCCGAGCACACGAGGGAACACACACGGTCACGCTCAAGTGCTCAACCTACACATGCATGCACACACATACTCAGTCAGGGTGAGCTAGTGACCGTATGAACACCGGAAAAAAAAATATTGAGCGCAATGAGCGTATTATGAAGTCCACTGACCGTATTTTTACAAATATACAGTGACAGACAGTGTATTTATCTCATTGAAATTAAGCCATGTTAACCGGAGAGGGGGCAGCATGGACTAGGATTACTTTGCTGTGTCCCGTGAACTTTGCTGGCTTGATGAAACACTTCGCTTCCTACTTCTTTTTTTGGCTTCCTAGTGACCAGTGTCTTGGTTGATCATCCTAAGAATGCTTATATATGAATAAAGCTCTCTCATTTACCCGCAAAAAAAGATTAAGCCATATTAACCGGAAAGGAGGGAGTATGGACTAGCACTACTTTTTGGTGTGTCCCGTCAACTCGCAGAACGAGGAGAAGCTTGCAGGACAAGGTGAAGCTCGCTTACACCTTTTGACTAATGCAACCTACCCTCGGTGGACATGCATCAGTCCATTCGGTGTCAGATTGTCAGAGGCATACACTGTACTTACCCAACTGTGGAGTACCATCATTGTTCGACTTCATGAAGGGGCGAAGAGCCAAGCGTAGTACTAGTACGCGTACTTGGTTTTGCACCTTCATGCTACTCCACCGTCCGTCATAGTTTACAGGGCACGCTTCATTATGATGCATTTCTCTCAATGCATTTGCACCACCAGAGAGACTTTAGACGCGTTTGGTTTAATGCTCAATTAATTAGGGTGTGGTAACCGCAATCAAGTCAACAATTTTCTCTCCATGTACTGTACTACTACGGAGTGCATGCATGTGTGTATCCAGGGAGGAAGCACTGCATGCATGTGTTTATGCATTATTCCCTCTAGTAATAGACGTTGTGCTATAACTTCCAATGCTATTTTTCAGGCCGATCGCTAGTCGCCTTGGTCCCACAGATTTTTTTCTTTTTTCTGAAGCGCGCTGTATAAATAGTGACGGATGGAGTAGTATGAGCGGATTCAAAGAAGAGCGTATTGATGGTTGCTTCTTCAGAGTAACTTACAGTGGGAAAGGTGGCGCAATGACCGTGCTGAGTCTCCCATGCGGTTGTGCACTACCCCCTCGGTTCTTAAATATACTCCGGAGTATTTGACTTTCTAAAATATGTTGAAATCTCTGTTAAGAGGAATAGAATATTTAGGAACGGAGGGAGTACACATACGAAGCAAAATGAGTGAATCTACACTCTAAAATATGCCCGTTTGAAATTTGTAAACAGACAAATATTTAGGAACGAAGGAGTATAATTTCGTGCATGGCACATGGACCCGGATGATGAAGAGGCTTCTGGCAATGCTATCAAGCTTCTATCATTTGTTTACATAATTGACGTACTATACAAATAATTTTCCAGCGACATGAAATTGTACAATGGTGTGAGCTTTCAGCTTTTGTTTCGCGTGTCTTGCCATCGATGCTCTTTCGGAAACAATAAAAAACTAACTTCCTTGCTAATGCATGTCAATTATTAGGAGATCAGAGCTAATAATTACATCACAATTGAAGACAAAGTTGTGAGAAGGTGTTAAATTAAAATTGATCCATGCTTTCATTGGCAGCAACGTCCCCCCAGCTCTGTCTAAATCAACAAGGCATGTTGGGAAAAAAGTAGCTGTCTGGAGCATGCAACATTCCGATCATTTTGTGCAGTTCCGCTAAAATAGAGCTGAGTGTCCCTGTTCCAAAGATATCAAGTGTGATTACGATAATAGAGGACTACCGATGAAACAATAAACACACAAATAGAAGCCGGTCACCTTTGCAGACTCTCTTAAGACTAACTAGTTGGAGAAGATTAGGCTCGGAGTTGGATGAGGAGGATAGAGCAAAACCAATCTCCCTTTGCGCAGTCACACTGAAATGTAGAGACGTTGCCCGTGTGACATTTTAGTATAACTGCACAAAACACTCTTAAAAAAAAGTGATTTGTGTAGTTCACCAAAAGGTCGCAATTGCAACGAGGTGAAATGGATAGCCCTGTTTGCAAAAAAGAGGTAGAAAGGAAACAATTACTGGCCAATAACAGTTGATGACACATGCGACGACAAAAAAGAAGCATATTCCTTGTCCTAAGGGAAGATAACAACACGGTTGTATTTGTCTAAAACGGTGTGAGGACGAGAATGCAATATGGAAAGTACGCCGGACGAGCTACGTTTTGGGCAAAGAACTATGGAAGATCCACATGCAGCGACGTGGAAAAATGGGCAGTGGAGCAAGGTCGGAGGGGATACCTAGAGGTTGTCGGGATGTAACTAGGTGAGAGGCGGCGGGTGGAATCTGCGAGCAGGTGGCGTAGGCCCTGCCGCGCCGGAGCTTGGTTAGAGAGAACGGCGTGTACAGCAGATCGGGACGTGCTACCTCGGCACCGTCGAATGGAGAAACGATGCACTTCCTCCCTTTCCCCCGGCGGATGGGATGCGGCCGGATCAGTGACCAACGGTGAGAGAGAGAGAGGCCACCGCACTCCCTTTCCCCCGGCAGACGGGATGCGGCCGGATCAATGACCAACGGTGAGAGAGAGAGAGAGAGGCCACTGCACTCCCTTTCCCCTGGCGGACGGGATGCGGCCGGACCAGTGACCAACGGTGAGAGAGAGAGAGGCCACCGGAGCCTTGTGTGAAATACTCTGAAGAGCGGAGTAGCGGACTACCTTTCCCTCCATAAAAATCGTTTTATATTCTGTGTACGTGCCATTGAGCGCTATAATGTTTTTGGAAAATAACGCAGCAACGCGTCAAGTCGAACTTTGTTTTGTGCACGCGTGGTACACGACCTCCCTAGGTAAACAACCTCCACAGGCGTTCAAATTAGCACGTGGGCTGCCATTTCATAAAGAAATGAGCTCCACCGTGTACTCGCGCAGGTGTGGCTGGGCACGAAGAGTGAGTACGTGCACGGTGCACCTATTCTCTTCTTGTATACATACACCACCTACGTGGGGTTGTGTGAGAGAGATACAAACCTAGAGATATAGTGTGTGGGTTCTTGAGAGTTTTTTTGGGGGGGTCAATCAAAAAATTTAACATATGCAATGTGTGTGAAATAGAGTCCTGGATATAACATATATATAGAGGGGGCGATCCACGAGAAGAGAGTGGAGGTATCATCGGCTTGAGGTGTCTATAGAATCGAAGTGAGGTATGATGTGTGTGTGTGTGCGCGCGCGCGCGATCGATAAAGAGTGCCATCGAATTTGTGTGTGCCCATGTCAAAGATATAGAGTGGCTGGCCTACTGGAAAGTGAAATGGGACATGTGCAGTTTGTCTCTATGGCATGGATACCTACCTGGAGTGCTCGACTATCGGTGTGTGGTGGGGGAAGAGGGAGGCCCAATTAACTATAGAGGTACAATGGCTGGTATATGTGTGGAGGAGGAGAGTGGCCTACCTCATGTATTAAGGAGATCGATCTGCCTCATGTATAGGGAGATCGATTGGCATCCATGCATATGTGCAGGACATGAATAAGGTTGGGAGAGAGACAGAGCTAGAGTGTTGGAGGGGGTGGTAGTGGATTTGCTTCTAACAAATGGTGGGATAGGTTTGCTAGACAAACGGAGGGCACGCCCGCAATATCAATAAGAGAGGAGATGGCTGCTTGTTGTCTGTGCACGTGCGTGTGAGAGACGGGTCAGGAGGCATGCACGAATGATGAGGGGGGCGATGTGGCTGTGGTAAGCAGATGTAACTACATAGGAAGATCAATCGCCCTTGGTAAGAGAAACGAGAGACATAACTTGTGAGTTAGTCGATCGATGGGGGGTAGTTAAAGTCGATCTAGGTATATGTTGGGAGATTGATCGGTATACATGCATGTGTGTGTTAGAAGCAAATGAGGCACGAGGAGAAGGATAGAGAGAGAGGGATGCATGTAGTAGGTGGTACAAGAGGCATACTATATCGAGGGGGAGGAGTGTGCGAGTACGAGAACGATGAAAAGAGTGGTGGGAGTGAGGCATGGACGGTGACAAGAGAAGAGGGGAAGCTTGTGTTTGTGCTAGGCACACCTGGCTAGAGAGGCATATCGATCGATGTGTGCCGTAAAGAAGCAGATGGGGGGCCTACACACACCATGGGTGAATGACCTAAAGTGAAAATACGAATTTGCGCAATGGAGCTAGAGAATGCTGAGGGAGGGTGAGAGGGATGCGGGCGTGTGCATGCACAAGAGAAAGTTAGCGCTAGCTACAAAGATAAGAGGGTTGTGTGGGTGTAAAAGACGAATAGAGATCATATATACTTCATTATAAAAAGTGAATTCGGATATTTGAAGAATTTATCATAGTGTTTCAAACCGACGGATGTGTGAATATATATAATGGTGATACACATGGTGTGTTTATGAACATGGTATACTACATTTAATATATTTTATCTCTACTCTTATAAAAAACGGAGTTGTTGATGATGGTGTGTCTGCCATCCTGCATTATAGGCCATCTGATTTATATCTGGTGGATAGCAAGGAAACTATGATGGTTTAAGTTGGCAACAATCATGATTGTAGATTCTTATTGAAATAGAGAAACGAATTCAAATTTAGTTCAAATTGCAGCGGTAGTATAGACATTTGGAATGCACTAAAATGTTGGTATGAGTAGGTTACATGCATTATACAGCAAGCAAAAAAATTTAATCGGACATAACATGGATTCATACTCCCTCCTTCCATCTACATAGGGCGTAATGAGATTTTTAAGACCGCCTTTGACTATTGACAAGATTAATAGTACATGACATGCATAATGTGAAAATTATATCATTGAAAGAACCTTTCACAGACGAATTTAACGGTGTGCTTTGTGTAAGTTGCATGTCATATATCATTGCTCTAATATTTGGTCAAAGTTAGCATCGAAAAACGCATTAGGCCCTATATAGATGGAAGGAGGGAGTAGCTTTGAATAGCATTTGTATAGTAAAACGGGGCAAGACTCTCTCATTGTGTGGTGTGAATAGTTTTATTTTTTTCATTTTCTTTTTGGTTGAGGGAAGTGCAAATTGATTTGGTACGTACAAGTACAATATTACGACACGTTAGGCTTGTCCGTAAAATTCATCCCGCGTCTTGTTATATCCCGAAAACTCAGATATCGTGCTCCCAAAACCGGCGCCTTCACAACCCTCTCCTTGCTATCGCGAAATTACAACGCGCGCGAAAACTCCCTCTAGCTGCCAAATCCCGACACGTGAAATCCCCCTTCTAACCCTGAGCTGAAAGCACCGCTAGTTCAAATCGGTGGGTGGTACTTTTGTAACACACCCTACATTTTGGACAAGCGCGTTCCTAAGTCATGCTTCACCCCCTCCCATTACCCCCTTTTCGCCATTCGAAATCCCAGGCCGCCATAACCTCTCCGCTCCAGCCGTGAAACCCCACCCTCCTCTGTTCGCCACATCACCGCTGCCCAGTCGGAGCCTCTTCCCCGACGACATCGTCCACCGCAACAGCTCGACGTCCCTCGTCCACCTCCCCGGATGAGGATCCGTCGTCCATCTCGCCGTCCCACCGGTTCAGCCACCCCGTCCTCCACCTCCAAGGAGCTGCTCCGACGATCACCTTGTCTATCGCGGCTGCTCCATCCCCACAGCGCCGCCTTAACCTGCTCCACCGGAACCGCAGCATCCTCACCGACTCCTCGGACGAAACCGAGGCCTACTCGGTGCCACCAAAGAGGTTGTACACTCATCGCATCGCATCTTCTCCTTAACTCGACCTCCCGGCGCCGACGGTGCTTCATCCCACACCCCCACGGAGCGGCTCCCTTGAAGCCGACGCCGCGGGTGACATCTCCATGGCGGCTCCCCCCCAGTGCGAGGCCCCTTCGGCGGCGGCGGCCATA
This sequence comes from Triticum dicoccoides, assembly GCF_002162155.2. Classification (NCBI taxonomy): domain Eukaryota; kingdom Viridiplantae; phylum Streptophyta; class Magnoliopsida; order Poales; family Poaceae; genus Triticum; species Triticum dicoccoides. The sequence goes on along the minus strand of NC_041393.1, from coordinate 175,396,439 downwards.
CTAGCCGGATCTGCTGCTACTGCTCCGGCTCTCATTCGATCGCTCGCTCGCCCAGCTGCTGATGCTGCTCTCCTCCTCGCTCGTGCTGCTGCTCTGCTCCGATTAAGCCACACTTCAATCGACTGAATCGACTTTTGGGTCAGTCGATTTTCAGGGGTTGGGGGTGCTCGCCAGAGTTAAGGAAGAACCACCCGCAGCGGGGATGGGGGCTCGCCGGAGAGGTACCCCACTATCTATCTTAGGGTTCACGGTGGGGGGGGTCCTAGAGGGCTGGCCGGGGCGGTGGCGAGTTGTTTCGGGGCGGCGAGGCGGCGCTGGGGCCGGCGGTTCACCTGGTGGTGGCTGGCGGCTCAGGGGGGTGCAGGTTGAAGATGAACTGCAGGCCCTCCCTAAACTACATGTCAAGTGCCTCTCTGCTACCATTGCATTCAGTTTTGACAGTAGCATTTAGATTCCACAGTAAATTTCAGTTTCGACAGTTAAGTTCAGAGTCAACAGTTTTTACCTCATCTGTTGTAGTCAGGTGGTTTTTGGTGATGTTAATTTTACATCATCTATTGGAAATGTTATTAGAATCCCACTTGAGATTGACGATGTCTGTCTTGTGCTGCTTCAGCCTTGACATCTTATGGCTCACCGGAGCTTCTCCAACGACAGAACAATCCATCACAACAGAGCAGTGCCCTAGACGCCGTCTACAAATTCCTCATATCTTCCTCCACAACTCCGACAGCCACCTCTGCCTCAACTACTTCAGCGACCGATCCAATGATGCTGAGGTCGACACGGCTATGGCAAAGAGGTTGTACACTTGTTGCATCACTTATTACTATACATTCACGTCGATCCATTAGGGCTATTTTGGTTCAACGGAAAAACATCGATCCACTGGTTGTTACCATCACTCTAAATTTCTGCATGCTCTCCTTACATAAACTCACCATATTTTTTCGTATGCATGTCAGATATTGTACACAGTCATGCTGAACATGTAGAGAAAAAGAGAAGAGTTTTGCACGGCAATACAATGTCATGCAGACATCGCTCCATGGTGGGTTCAATGGAAAACCCTCCCCACCCCTGTCTAGATTGTAATCCAGAGGAAGATATCTGTTCTAAGGCGGATTTGGACGCCGCTGACCACTCCTATTTACCCCCCAAGCTGTTTTCTCTACCTTGGCATGATGATGTTAGTCATATCATGCATATGTTGCCTTGCAGTGCCTACTTTTGACATCATATATGTTATCTACTTAGTTTATGAAAGTGCTACTATCGACTAGAGGGGGGGTGAATAGGAGATTTTTATGAAAGTCTTCAATACTAGGAAGTTTCGAAGACAAACAACAGAAATGACCTAATTGTAATGCAGCGAAAGATAAACTACCCAAAGCAAGCCATAGTCAAGTATACAAAGATATGAAAGTACGGGACTAATAGCAGCTAGGTAGAAAGGATCAGGATGGAAGATAGTATGAAGCCAATCAACAGTAGTAGTCAAGCAATGAAGTCAAATAGATACACAGATAGGCAATGAGTTCACGAAGACAAAATAAAGTAAGGTTGGGAAGGGATAGAACCAGTTGCTTGTTGAAGACACAGGATTTGATAGACCAGTTCCAGTTGCTGTGACAATTGTACGTCTGGTTAGGGAGGCTGAGATTTAACTCAGAAGACTGTGTCTTCACCTTATTCCCCTTGAGCTAAGGACACCCAGTCCTCGCCCAATCACTCTGGTAAGTCTTCAAGGGAGACTTCCAAACCTTCACAGACTTTGTTCACCGGCAATCCACAATGACTCTTGGATGCTCAGAACGCGACGCCTAACCGGCTGGAGGATTCACAGTCCTCAAGTGTAATTAGTCTTCAGGTCACACAGATAGAAAGACTTTAGTGATGCCTAACACTCTTTGGCTCTGGTTTTTTGGGCTTTGTCCTCGCAAGGATTTTTCTCTCTCTCAAATGCTTCGAGGTGGGTTGCTCTCAAACGACAAAAGCCGTGCACAAACTCTGAGCAGCCGCCAATTTATGTTGTAGGGGGTGGGCTATTTATAGCCACTAGGCAACCCGACCTGATTTGTCCAAAATGACCCTGGGTCACTAAGGAACTGACACGTGTTCCAACGGTCAGATTTCAAACACAAGCGGCAACTTTACTTGGGCTACAAGTAAAGCTGACTCATCCAGCTCTGGATAAGGTTTGCTCTCATTGTCTTCGCTCGAAGACATAGGATTTGAGTTGAGCATCACTTCAGTCACTCTGACTTAGTTCACTTGGACCCCACTTAACAGTACGGTGGTTCCTATGACTCAACAAAGAAGAAAAAAAAACAACAAAACCACACAGTCTTCGCGCTCCATACTCTTCACACAATGTCTTCTCATGTCATAGTCTTCAATATGAATATCTGGTCATACCACCATTGTCTTCAATGTCTTCATACATTTTTAGGGGTCATCTCCGGTAGGTAAACCGAATCAATGAGGGACACTACCTGCGTTATCCTGCAATTCTCACAAACGCATTAGTCCCTCAACCAACTTTGTCGTCAATACTCCAAAACCAACTAGGGGTTGCACAAGATGCACTTACAATCTCCCCCTTTTTGGTGATTGATGACAAACTGGTTGAAGTTTTCAACGGGGATAAAGTATGTGAAATTGTAAGGATAGGGAATTGTCTTCATAAGTTGCAAGGGCTCCCCCTGAAGATGTGCATATAAGTAATTTGCTTTTGGAATGCAAATGCACATGGCAGGTTGTACTTGTGGAGATCCACTTCAACTTATGAAGATAATTCATCATGCATGAAATGATATAGCAAGTAGAATGACATGCATAATGAAAAAATGGACGTCTGCAGAATGATCTAAGTGCGGAAGTTATCATCGCACATGCGGAATTTATCATCGCATCATAGTAAAGCAAATAAGTAGCAGACGACCATCAAATTTAGGTGTTACAACTCAAAGAACCAAATGTTTTAAAAAAGCAAGAGTTGTAAGCACGAGGAAAAATATAATGCAACCGCCCATATGAACCCGCTTGAAGACTATCAACTCATACGCTTCTCCCCCTTTTGTCAGTAAGGACCAAAAAGGTTTGAAAACATAGAACATCTACTCGTCATCATGAGTAGGTGAAGCAGCAGGGTTGTCGTCGTTGGTTTGCGGTGCAGATGAACTTGGTGCAGTGTCGATGCGTGCAGTAGTAGGAGGTGGTGAAGTAGCATCATCTTCATCATCGATCACTCTGGCATTTACCGTTGCCGCGGAGGAAGAATATTCATAGTCTTCAAGAGATGAGTGCGACGTAGGACAGCAGTCCGTGGAGGAGTTGAGTCAAACTGGAATCTTTCATTGAAGCCATCGTCTTGAAGATCAGCTTCAGCACTGAGCAGGGTCAAACTCTTCCATGATCGCCGGCAAGTTTCATGAGCAACAAAGGCATTCTTGGTGGCAAGGTTGCGAATGCAATTCACATCCACCAAGAGGCTTTGCATCTGTCTCTTGAGCCAGAAATGATGCTTATCCTGTTTCTGATGAAGGGCCACAAGAAGTTCTCGGTCATTGAGAACGCGAGAACGCTTCCGAGGCCTTTGTGCAATGGTGCTTTCAGTGGCTTCAGTGGGTGCTCGATGAGGCAGACGAGTGTTTCCAGCCAGTGGATAGATTCGTGTCGCTGCTTGAACACCTTCAATAGGCTGAGTGAAGCTTTGGTGCTCGGCATTCTGAAGACAAAGAGGCCTCTTGGCAGGGTCAGAGTATATAGCTTCAACTGACATATCAACCTCTGGTAGAAAGATCATATGATTGCGAGTAGAGGGCTGATAATTGACAGATGAGTGTCTCTTGATGAGGCGCATGACCCATGGAGCATAAAACTTCAGACCAAATAGGTCAGAGCCGGAAGCAGCAAGTTGCCTAATGAAGAATTCTTGAGTGTTGAAGCTGATGCCATTGAGAATATAGAAGACCAAAGTCTTCATAGCTCCTTCAAGCTTGGCCGCTGATGAATGCCCTTTGACAGGCCATAGAGTTCGCCTGATGATATGATATATGGTGTGAGGGCGTCAAAGAAATCTGTTGGATATTCAGCGTCAGATGGCAAGGGCTTCATCATGCTCAACATCTGGCTCATATTGGGTTCTGGCTTATGGAAGATACTCTCTACTGCGTTGTGGTGTAGTTGACAGTTAGGTTCATATAGTTCTCCAGGAGTGGCGAGCCCTGTAAGCTCGATGATATCCATAGCTTTGGCTTCATGATGAACATTTCCAGTCATCCACTCGAGAACCCATGTCTTGATGTCCCTGTAGTAGCCGCGAATGTGTAGAGTAGCATAGAATTGAAGCAATAGCTCTTCATTCCAATGTTCTTTGTCTGTCACAAAGTGGAGCAGACCCGCGTCACGAAAGCAGTCAAGTGCTTCTTCTAAGCACGAAAGTCCAGCAATGGCTTCAGTATCAAGGCGCATATGAGGGAAAATGCGCCCTTGATCATATAGTACGCATGAGTAATAGCTTCTCTGCTGATATCTCCAGAACCGATCTGATGATATCCTTGACTTGGAGTAGGGGTTCTTGGTGCTGTCAAAGAATGTATTGTGGCTTTTGAAGCCATTTGCATTGAAGGACCCTGGTGAGTTTGCAGTACCTGGAAACCTTGGCAACCTAGGCTTTGGCTTCTGGACCTAAGGCCTATGCTCAACATGATAGTCAAATTGAGGTCCTAGGGCAGTAGGCGGAGGCACTAGAATGGGCCATCGGACAGTGGTATGCTAACCATGACTGTATGCTTGCTCAATTGTGTGAGGCCTTGGTGGCGGAACAGGAGCAGGGGCAACAGCTGAGGCGTCAGGCTGCACAACAGGTGCTTCGGGAGTAGTTGTCATATTAGCTTCAGGTGCAGCATCCTCATTGGCTTCAGGTGCAGTGGCCGCATTTGCTTCAGGCACACTAGTTGGTGCAAGCTCCACATTAGCGTCAGCCATGACTACATCATTGGCTTCATTGGCGTTGGTGGTGGCAGCCTCAACATTGTCAACCTCCTCTTGACGAACAGGAGGGTCGGGCACAGGCACGTTCACATAAGGAACTGCTTCCTCTTCAATTGCTGGGGGAGTAGATACACGTACTTCTTCTTGATTTTCCTCGGCTGATGCAGCCGGAATGTCTTCAGCAGCATGTGCTTCAGACTCGGAGACATTCACAGTGGAAGCAGGTTGAGAAAATACTTGACGTGCAACAGGTGAACGTTGCACTTCTTCTTCTGGAACGCTCGACAGAGGGACTTGAGGCCTTTATCCTTTGCGAAGCCTGCGAAATGATGGCAACGCCTTAGGAGATGGAGTTGGCTAGGCCTGAAAGTCTTCATCCTCTTCTTGCACGGGGGTGTAGCTGGTTGTTGTTGCTGGGGAGTATTGGGGGAGTCTTGTAGTTGTGGGTGATCAGCCCATAATGCATCCTGAGCAATTGGCGTCAGAGGACGACCAATACTGATGAGTTCGCTGTTCGTATGAACAGGCGATGATACCACGTCATGTTCGATCTGAGGAAGAACTTCATCATCAGCTACATTGTCATCATGACCAATGTCTTCAGCAGCGGTGGGTTCAACTGCTGGAATATCTTCAGCTCTATGAGCCTCTGTGGGAGCAGGCTCATGGACTATCATCCTTCGTTCTTGTTGTTCTGACGCTGGGCGAACCACTAAAATGGGTTCAACAACTAAGGGCTCTGTGGAAGCAGCCCTAGTCTTCTTGGTCTTGCGCTTCTTCTTGGAGGGAGCGACATCAGAGGCTTCAGTGTTCTTTGTCTTTCTGGCTTCAGCCTCGGCAGCCCTCGTCTTCTTCTGTTCTGAAGCGGTTGTGGTGACCTTTGGCTTCGAGCCAGTCATGCTGCTTGGGAAGATAATGCGCGGGGCTTCTTGGCTTGAAGGTTCAGGCTGTTCAGCAGGAAGCTTCTTCTTCTCCTTTGCTGCCATCCTGGGGTCAATGCCAGGACGGTCAAGTGACTTGCGCTTCTCAGCCTCATTGTAGGCGAGCACACACTTATCAGCCAAAATCTTCATGCGCTCTCGAGAGCCCTGAGCTTCTTCACGCTTCTTCGGAAAAGCTTCTTTAAGCTCATGTAGCATGACTTTGAAGTTTCGGACGTCTTGAACACTTAGCTTGGCCACATGCTTCTTGAATTGAGCCTTCTCATAATCAATCTTGTTCTTGAGCTCAACGATGCGCTAAGCGAGAGCTAGCTCAGAAGCAATGGCGCCATTGAAGGCCACACTGAGGCCAATGGGAAGCTGTAAATCTTCAAAGCTGACATTGGGGGTGTCGAACCACTCATCAATGAAATTGTGGATGATGGACACATCAAAGAGAGGCAAGTTGTTGAAGATTTCTGCTTCTTCCTTGCTCTTTATCAGTTGCTCAAGGGCATCATCAGCAAGATCTTCATCACTTTACAGATCAATGGGTTCCTCACGCAGAATTGCGGCAGGAGTCAAGGCCCTTTGATCAGATGGTCTGACAAGTTTCTTTTTCTTCTCCGTTCTCTTGGAGACACGGGATTGATCTTCAGACTGCACACTGGCTTCAGGAGGTGCAGTGGCCAGTGGCTTCGCACGAGAAGTCTTCGGAGGTGTAGCTGATGTTGAAGCCTTTGGCTTCTTTTGCTTCTGTGACTTTGGAGGAGGAGCATGGGCTTCATCGGAGTCAGCATCATTGTCAGAATGATCTACTCTGGCACCTTGGACCACAATGTAGGTGATGAGGCCGTCAAGGTTGGAGAAGGGGCCGATGACATTGGGATTAGCATCACGGGAGCCGTCAGCATGGGGAGCAGAGGGACCTGGGTTGAAGTCCAAACCCAAGGACTTCTTGTTCTTCTTGGCTTAAGCCACGGCAAACTGGTAGTTGCACTTGAAGAGAGAATCGTCACGACACCGGAGTAGTGAGGTGGGGTCGGCGTTCTCAGGCTGTGGTCCATGGACCATGCAAGGATAGAAGCCTTGATCAATGGCTTCAGCTCGGCTCTTGGGTTGAAGGCCTTGATAGAGGATATCACCCCAAGGTCTCTTGATGGCATTCTTCTCTGCATATTCCTTCGTCACAAACTTGTACTTGAACCATTCCTCAGCCCAATAGCATCGAATCCATTGGATTCGCGTCTTTCTCTGATGATAATTCTCTTCGGGATCTGTCTTGTAGAGTTCTGCTAAGTCATCAGGCAGATCTTTGGATGTTCCTTCTCTGTGATGTCTGCCACCCTTTCTTGCTGATTTTTCTGCAGCCATGAACTTCAAGCTGAATGGCTTCAATACGTTCAAAGGCTTCAGAGATTTACGCTTGCTGGTCAAGCAGGAACTGGCTTCAGGAGAATTGATATGATGCTGTAAGTATTCTGCAAACGAATGCAGACTATGAGAACCAAGGGATTCTCCCATGGACATGTACCTGTGACAGCATTAGAGATGCGAGGGAAGGGGAAGAGGTCATATGCATTCTCAGAAGATTTTGAAGATAAATCAGTTTGAAGACATTGAACTCATGATGCAAAGACATTCACTTATATAGGTGAGTTGGTTCCAGATTTGTACCAATCCGTGAATAAGTACAAGTGAGGAATCAAACTAGGCAGGAAATCTAAGTGAATCGACTAGGCAGTATGAGATGCAGACAGAATAGATCTAACATTGAACAGGCATAAACCACTTTCGGTAAACAGGATGAATCTTGAAGATCAAAAAGGTGGTAAAAATAGAGTTATAATTACCGCACGAAGAACTGCTAGATGGGAAGAATAGGAGACCGAGCAGTTCAGCCCATCGTGCCCTAACTTGGCGACGGAGGACACCTACGGCAACGGCGGAGAGGATGATGTCCGCGGCCGGCGTGAGGACGGCGTCGGAGAAGTCACGACAGCTAAGCGCTTCGTCGCCGGCGTCGTCGCGAGCTAGCGGTGGCGCTAGGGTTTTGACGGAGGTGGAGAGGTGGAAGAAGGATTTCTTTACCGCAGGGGACAAGTATTTATAAGTAGGTGAGAGACACAGCGCAATTACGCTGGTGCCCCTGGCGGTTCACATCTGAGGGGCACGTGGCAAGCATGCAACATACTCAGAGTTGTCCCACGTTCCCACGCCCGCCAGGCATGTCGTAGAGTTGTTCCGGCTTCTCCGGATTTCAACAATAAAGATAAGTCATTTAAACAGATTTAATGTTTGTCTCTTTGCCTTCTGCTGACTAGGACGCAGAGAAGACATTTGACAGTTTCAATAGAATGCATATGATTTGGACAGATAGAGTTTGAGATAGGAAGCATAGAGAGGTTAGGGTCCGATCACATTCACTTAGTTCAAAAGATCCAATCTTGAAGACATAGCTATAAGTGAATGCTGTAGAGGACAGAACACTAGTATATATACACATCAGAAAGCAATCAAATCATCATAGTGTAGAAAGTCATGAAGATAAATTGAAACTGAAGACAAACCAAATGCGAAGTCATTGCAATATAACACCATGAGTGAAACACTTTGTAACACCCACGATGCGGCTATATCTCCCACGTGTCGAAGCACGACTTAGAGGCATAACCGCATTGTGGTTTTGTCGCAAGAAGGGTCATCTTCACACAATCCCATGTAATGAACAAGACTGGGATAAAGAGTTGGCTTACAATCGCCACTTCACACAATGAACATATAATTCATACATCATTTAGAGCACACACATAGTCTGACTACAGACGAAGCCAAAAGAAAAGAAGATAACCCAACTGCTAGATCCCCGATCGTCCCAACTGGGCTCCACTACTGATCAACATGAAACGAAACATAGCAACGACCAAGATCTTCGTTGAGCTCCCATCTGAGCTCGGTTGCATCATCTGCACAGGTATCATCGGCACTTGCAACTGTTGTGATAGTATCTGGTGAGTCACGAGGACTCAGCAATCTCAAAACCCGCGAGATCAAGACTATTTAAGCTTATGGGTAGGAAAAGGGTAATGAGGTGGATCTGCAGCAAGCACTAAGCAAATATGGTGGCTAACATACACAAATAAGAGCGAGAAGAGAAGCAACGGAACGGTCGTGAAGCTAGAAGTGATCAAGAAGATTTCTTGAAACTGCTTACGCACAATCATAACACCAAGACCGTGTTCACTTCCCAGACTCCGCCAAAAAGAGACCATCATGGCTACACACGCGATTGATGCATTTTAATTAAGTCAAGTGTCAAGTTATCTACAACCGGACATTAACAAATTCCCATCTGCCACATAACCGCGGGCACGGCTCTCGAAAGTTTATAACCCTGCAGGGGTGTCCCAACTTAGCCCATGATAAGCTCTCGCGATCAACGAAGGATATACCTTCTCCCAGGAAGACCCGATCAGTCTCGGAATCCCGGTTTACAAGACATTTTGACAATGGTAAAACAAGACCAGCAAAGCCGCCCGATGTGCCGACAAATCCCGATAGGAGTCGCACGTATCTCGTTCTCAGGGCACACCGGATGAGCCAGACGTCGGGTTGGCATAGACCCTGGTTGCCCAGGGGGCGCCGGACATCGCTCGGTTTGGACCAGCACCCGGAGGAGCACTGGCCCGGGAGGGTAAAATAAAGATGACCCTTGAGTCTGCAGAACCCAAGGGAAAAAGGCTTAGGTAGGCAAATGGTAAAACCAAGGTTGGGCCTTACTGGAGGAGTTTTATTCAAAGCGGACTGTCAAGGGGTCCCATAAATCACCCGACCGCGTAAGGAACGCAAAATCCGGGAACATGACACCGGTATGACGGAAACTAGGGCGGCAAGAGTGGAACAAAACACCAGGCATAAGGCCGAGCCTTCCACCCTTTACCAAGTATATAGATGCATTAATTAAATAAGAGATATTGTGATATCCCAACATAATCCTGTCCATCATGGAGCAATCTTCAACTTCACCTGCAACTAACAATGCTATAAGAGGGGCTGAGCAAAGCGGTAACATAGCCAATCAATGGTTTGCTAGGAAGGGTGAAAATGTTAGAGGCTGACATGGCAATATGGGAGGCATGGTAAACAAGTGATAGGTAGCGCAGCATAGCGATAGAATGAAGCAGCTAGCAAGCAAAGATAGAAGTGATATCGAGGGTAATGGTCATCTTGCCTGAGATCCTGCAAGGAAGAAGAATGATTCCATGAAGAAGACAAACGAACGTAGTCGAACGAATCCTCACAACTCCGGAACAAAACCGAAGCTAACGAGAGAAGCAAACCGGAAAGAAGCAAACAACATGGTAAACACACAAGCATAATCATGGCATGATGCACAATCAAGTATGATGCATGTCCGGTTTAATGAGGCATGGCATGGCAATATGCATAAACAACACTACAAGTTAAGTAGAGCTCAATATGCAACGAGTTGCATATTGACGAAACACCACATCAATTATTTAGTTCTCTCTCGTTTAGGAACACAACAATATTACATGTGGTTATAAACATGGCAAGAGGTGAAACATAAGTAAACTAACTATTTAGGCAAATTTAAATGAGGCCGGAGCACAAACAACACTTCCGGAAAATCCCCATGTTATTTAGCAATTTAATGCAACAACAATTTTAAACATTTTAATTGTTGTTATCATGATGCGGATGACATATGCAAGTATTATGCAATTTTTATGAAAATGTTGACATGAGCATGTTATGAAGCATTTTTCACCGTGGCGGAATGAAAGGGGTGCCACTGCAACAAATTCAAAAATGATGCCACGGCAACATATCGATCTCGATAACTTGATTGAGATACCGATGCAAACGAGAAGTGTGCGGATGTGTAGAACATGCAAGAGATGGTGGGGTGCTCCCAACTACCGGGTTCCCACGGGTCGACGGCATGGCAAACGAGGAACGTGCAAAGACCTCTCTCGGACACGGTGCAAACACGAGCATCTCATACAACACATGCATTTGGTCCACGGTTGATCGTCTCGGAGTTATACCTTTGAAGCGTGCATTTCGGGGCGGTTCAAAATCATCGAGGGAAGTAGTCGTTCATGGGTCGTAGGGGAAGGAGTCGTACACGTTACGTAGTGGAAGTAGTGGTTCACGTCTTTGTAGTCATACGCACTCCAGAGATGATCGGCGTCACGACGAGGAACTTGATGTCCACGGGGTCGACAGTAGAGGAGGTAGTGGTACTATTCATCGGTCGTCGTGGTACTTGGGGTCTTCGGACTTGTCGGTCTCGATTCTTGCGACGGTAGTGGTACACGTGGTAGATGAACTTGACGATCCGAAGGGGCACTTGGCGGGTCGTCGAGGTACGCGTTCTTGGCGATCCCGTAGCCACAGTAGAGGTATTTGATGCGTCACCGTGTAGTCGAACTTGGCAGTCTCGATGAACCGTAGTGGTACTGGGCGATATACACGGCCACAGTAGTCTTCGGACTTGGTTTTTTCCGTGCATGACTCCACGGGTCCTGGGGTAGCTCAGCGATGGCATTGGCAAAGAGGCGGCAGCATCAGTCGAAGGAAGCGACAGCGGCAGCTTGACCCGAAGATGACGGGCGATGGGGGCGTCGGCCCCTGGTTCCAAACAAAGGCAAGGCGCTGGCTTCGAGCGACACTCATTAGCGGGAACAGTGACGGGGTCGCAGCACCATGGGGAAGGACATGCTCGTGAGCAGCTGATGAAGGAGGATGTCGGCGCAGGATCTCGAGGCCATGGGGATGGCCGGTAGAAGGAGGCGCGGGCGAGGCGAAGCAGGAGAGGAAGGTCGACGGGGAGGCAGGGATCTTGGTCGCGGTGGAAGGAGTCACGCAGGGGAAGGAGGTCGGGCGCGGGTACTGGACGGAGACGAGGCTCTCCAGCCGGCGCGTCGAACGGCGAGGCAGGCGGGGCTTCTGCTGGGCGTGGAGGACGACGGTTGCGGGCGCAGATGCTTGAGGAGCTCCTCTCCTCAGGCGCTCGGGTGACGAGGATTTGGCGAGGAGCCACACGACGAGCAAGCAGGCGATGCAGCGGGGTGACGAGGATGGACGGCGCCGGTGCAGAAGAGGAAGGACGGTGCCGTCACTGACAGGGGAGGCGCGCCATGGGATCGAGCGTGGGCGCTCCTCCTGGCGCTAGCTGTGTGCGTGCGTGTGTGTGGCGGCAGAGTGGGAGGACGAGGGAGCGAGCGTAGGGAGGCTAGGGTTAGATAGGGTTTAGGTGGGCTACGGGGGATGGTTGGGCCGGCCTGGTTGGTTAGGCCCAAGAGGCCGGCGGGTGCAGGCTCTCTCTCTCCCTTCCTCTCATATTTTCCTTAACAGAAAAGAATTAGAGAGAAGGAAAGAAAGAAAGGGTTAGGGAAAGAATATGCGCAAGGGGTTAATTTCCCTGGACTCACAAAAATAAGCTTGATCCAAGAAAATGGAAAGGGAGCGTGGGCGTGGAGTTGAATTCCACCTCATTTGAATTTAATTCAAATGACTGTGAGAAAGAAGTGGGTATTCGGTATGTCCAAAAAAATTTGAGAAATTTGGTGGAGCTCAGGAAAATGACGAAAAATTTATGGGTAGAGTTGGAGACCAAGAATTGAGATAACAAAGGCATTGGGATTTATTTGCAAGTGTGTTATGATCAATTCCAAAAAAAATGAAATATTTATTATAGCTCCCTAATAATAGTAGGAGACTTTGAATATGTTTTAAAGAGAAATCACCATGTGAATATCCCTCGATTTAAATAGATCAACGATCTATGCAATTTATTTGTTGAGTTGAGATGCAAAGATTAATGACATGATGGCATGATGACAAGATGCAATGCAAAAATAAAAGAGCAAGCACAAAAGAAACACACGGTGATCACGAAAATATGGAAGTCTTCTGGAGCGTCGGTCTCGGGGCGTTACAACAGTCCACCACTAGAAGAGGATCTCGTCCCGAGATCTAGGATGGCACCGGAGAGAAACGGAAGAGGAAGAGAAGAGGTAAAACTAAGTTGCTTCTTTGACAAACGAGTGAACCCACAAACCTTGAGAGGTTGAACAAATTGAAAGAAATAATACAACGGAGATGAACGAGATTGCAAACACTCCGTTTGACAAGAGCAACAGGGAATACGACAAGAACCAAGAGACCAAGGAAAAATATAGACTCTGAACCCACTTTGGTTGAAGAGAAGCAAGGAAAGAAAAATTCGGAAGCACTCCGATTGACAAGAGGAGCAAAACTTGGTAAGATGAAAAGAACTTCAAGAGATGACACAACACTCTGGTTAAATGGATAAGCACGAAAAGAACACAATCTTGACAAAACGAGGTGATGGGTGAAGAGCACAACATCACAATGCCTCCGGAACGAAAGAATAGAAGCTAGACCGTTGGGATAAAGGGACGGAGAAGAAAATGACAACTTCTACCACAATTGAATTTGGAAGGCATCCTTGCAAGAAGGTTAGAATAGAGTTGTTGGAAAACCAACAACGAAAAGAATAAGTTTGTAGTGGGCTTATGGAAACATCTCAACATTATGAGGTGACAACCGGCCACTAACGGAAACAATTGCTTGCTTGAGATTAACGAACAGATGAAAGCTTGTTCCATCAAGATGGAAAAGAGATAACTTGGGTCATTAATAAGCACCAAAATAGCAACATTCCTTAGGGAAGGCTTTAGGTGAAATCTATACCAAGATAACTCCAATGAAGAGATTGACGGTTGAAAAGATCTCTTGAACAAGAGAAAATGATGGATATAAATATGTCACTCTTGAAAACTTGTGAATCATGAAACGGGAAGGGAAATTATCAAGAATGACCTAACACCACCTCAGAAGATAAGGTAGAAAGAATTGCACTTTGGAATGCAAGATTAAGAATGCTTGAACTCCTCAAAACAAGACATGTGTTAAAGACCATGTTTAATTTTTTAGTATAGCTTGGCTGATCTTAACTTCAAGATAAATCTTGAAGAACAATTGAAGAATGAAAAGAATCCTTGACGAACCACCACTCCAGTAATAAATGGATGATAAAAAGAAAGAGAAGTTGAAAACACAAGGTGAAGCCTTGCGATGATTTAGATGGAGCTTCGCGACGAGATAATGCGGAAAACTTAGAACTCTGGAAGAAAGATGAACAACAAGAAGCCAAGAATTTATTCCTCCTGAACAAACTCCGAAGGAAAGGATTAATCACTTGGATGAAACAACAATAAGAATTATGTTATGCGTATCCTTCACCAATTTAAATTGATGACAAGCAACAGATTTGGCATACTACTTATTCTAGTAGAAAGGATTAAGAGAGATATAGCACAAACTTGAGAAGGTATTAATGGAACCACCGGTGAGATTTGGAAACAACGAATAAATTAATATGAGAACATAGGAAGAGGAATCTTGAACAAACCACCGTAAGAACTGAAAATGAAAGTAGCAAAGGCACAATTCACCGGGAAGAGTTGGAAGATGAATGAAGATACTTGAGGGGATTTAGATACATGAGAACGAAGAGATCATGAACTGATTAGAGGGTATTTGAATGATGCACCGGAAGAATTTGAGAACGAGAGATGAAAGCTGAGAATGAATAATTCTGAGATGATTGGCTCCGGAGAATGAAACTGAAAAGACTCCTGAATTGCTCCGGATGGATGGAAAGAATTCTCACAATCGAAAGCAATTATGAGAGGATGGCATAACGCTAGAACCATGAATCTCTGGATGAACGGGTAAGGATTTAAGAGGAACTCTTCTTCAGTCTTCAAAATTCGAGAATGACGACTGGAAACACCACCATGAATTGTTGAGACACCCCGGAAGTATTAAAAGAAAAAAAGGTTGAGCCAAAGATGAAAAGAATTTGAAAACGATCTTGGAGAAGGCATGTGACTGATTAAAATTCATTCTTTCGTCAAACTTTGCAATGAATTTGAGAATAACTCCGGAAAGAATTAGAAGAGTCAGGTAAGATCCTGGAAAAGACCCGTGGGTTAGGGCCCACTCAAAGTTACACCATTGAACGATTGATTGAAAGGGGGGAATTGCACCAGTTGAATTAAATGACTTGAATGAGATAATAATCTCCAAATAGCTTGAACGGTTTGATAGTGGAGACACAAATCTTCTGAGATATCTTCAACACTCTGGAACAAATGAATAGCAAGAGGTGAGTGATTGAGAGGTCCACCGGCATGAGAAAGCATTTGATACGAGGAAAGGAATATGATCAGACACTGAAAGCTTGAATTGGATCCACCGAAGAAGAAAAGAGAACAGAGGATGCTGAACTTGAAGCTCCGTTAGTATCTTCCTGAGAATCACCGGATCAGAACATTGATGGAAAAGAATGGAGAGTCTTCCCATCAATAAAAGGATACTTGATTAAGAAATCTGAGTCCTCAAAGAAAAGGGTGGGAGGGCGGGAAAACAAAGGCAACTTGGGCAGATGGAATGGATACCGTTGAGAAAACTTAGAATTGATCTCACGAATGGAAAAAATGATAGTATTAGCCTGGAGAGAAGCACGCCAGTTGGGAAAAGAATTAACATGACAACCTCAATGATCAAGAAGGATTAGCACTCCCATAGAAATATGAGAACACCGTTCTGGAAAAGTATGGATTCAACATTTGACTTCGAAGCAACTCGAATACCACAAATAAAACAATACAAAGGATTTGGCTTGCAGAATAAGCCGGAACAAACATATGATAGAGATTTCGTCCGAAGTTTTCGTGCTGGGGCCCACACGGGCTCGATCCTACAGCACCATCATGTACAAGGCAGTGCACATGACATACGAAGTGTCCCCGAACCAGCATAGCCAAGGGTTCTTTAAGACACAACGAGACCACTGTAAAAAACGACCGTGGATAGGCGGACCACTAGACGTCAAACCCCAATCTCATATCATGCATCTGTCGAAAAGAAAAAAAACTAGAGCTACTTGAATTCCCACCTATAAAACTCCCGAAACTTTCTGGTTATGCAATATGGTGTTGGGGATACAGGGGAAGCAATATATATCTCACCCAAAACTAACAATCCCTACATCCAAGCTGTATCCATCCGTCAACACATAACCAAGAAACCTTCGGAAATCGTGTACCTCAACCTTCGAAAAGCATCCATTATACAAGCTATGGCAATACTCCCGAACTCCCCAATACTGGGTGACGTCGAGGTTATCTCACCAACAACTGCATAAAAGAGATTTTCGATGTGGGCAAAACTCAGGTATTCAAGAATTGCAACGATAAAATTATGACGACAACACCTCGGAGCTCAACTCCCCGGGGCACTGCCACAACCCCTAAATGTCAGGAGGCACCAAGAACAATGTTCTCGTCATAAGAATATCGAAACGATCCCAAGATACACGCGTGATCCTAAATTTTTTTTAGTGAAATTTGAGGAGAGGAAAGTCAAATCATCTACGTCAGGAGACCTCACCAGAGCGATGAAGGGACTGAGGAGTAAAAAGAATCCTACTCTCCGTTATATATAATCCTAAGACTCAAAACATTTTTGTTCTAGACTCAACAACGCCAGCGATTCGATCAAGCAGGGGGCTCCTAAGTCGGGGATGGCTCTGATTACCAACTTGTAACGCCCACGATGCGGCTATATCTCCCACGTGTCGAAACACGACTTAGAGGCATAACCGCATTGTGGTTTTGTCGCAAGAAGGGTCATCTTCACACAATCCCATGTAATGAACAAGACTGGGATAAAGAGTTGGCTTACAATCGCAACTTCACACAATGAACATATAATTCATACATCATTCAGAGCACACACATAGTCCGACTACGGACGAAGCCAAAAGAAAAGAAGATAACCCAACTGCTAGATCCCCGATCGTCCCAACTGGGCTCCACTACTGATCAACATGAAACGAAACATAGCAACGACCAAGATCTTCGTTGAGCTCCCATCTGAGCTCGGTTGCATCATCTGCACTGGTATCATCGGCACCTGCAACTGTTGTGATAGTATCTGGTGAGTCACGAGGACTCAGCAATCTCAAAACCCGCGAGATCAAGACTATTTAAGCTTATGGGTAGGAAAAGGGTAATGAGGTGGATCTGCAGCAAGCACTAAGCAAATATGGTGGCTAACATACACAAATAAGAGCGAGAAGAGAAGCAACGGAACGGTCGTGAAGCTAGAAGTGATCAAGAAGTGATCCTGAAACTGCTTACGCACAATCATAACACCAAGACCGTGTTCATTTCCCAGACTCCGCCGAGAAGAGACCATCACGGCTACACACACGGTTGATGCATTTTAATTAGGTCAAGTGTCAAGTTATCTACAACCGGACATTAACAAATTCCCATCTGCCACATAACCGTGGGCACGGCTCTCGAAAGTTTATAACCCTACAGGGGTGTCCCAACTTAGCCCATGATAAGCTCTCGCGATCAACGAAGGATATACCTTCTCCCAGGAAGACCCGATCAATCCCGGAATCCCGGTTTACAAGACATTTTGACAATGGTAAAACAAGACCAGCAAAGCCGCCCGATGTGCCGACAAATCCCGATAGGAGTCGCACGTATCTCGTTCTCAGGGCACACTAGATGAGCCAGACGTCGGGTTGGCATAGACCCTGGTTGCCCAGGGGGCGCTGGACATCGCTCGGTTTGGACTAGCACCCGGAGGAGCACTGGCCCAGGGGGGTAAAATAAAGATGACCCTTGAGGCTGTAGAACCCAAGGGAAAAAGGCTTAGGTAGGCAAATGGTAAAACCAAGGTTGGGCCTTGCTGGAGGAGTTTTATTCAAAGCATACTGTCAAGGGGGTCCCATAAATCACCCGACCGCGTAAGGAAAGCAAAATCCGGGAACATAACACCGGTATGACGGAAACTAGGGCGGCAAGAGTGGAACAAAACACCAGGCTTAAGGACGAGCCTTCCACCCTTTACCAAGTATATAGATGCATTAATTAAATAAGAGATATTGTGATATCCCAACATAATCCTGTCCATCATGGAGCAATCTTCAACTTCACCTGCAACTAACAATGCTATAAGAGGGGCTGAGCAAAGCGGTAACATAACCAATCAATGGTTTCCTAGGAAGGGTGAAAATGTTAGAGGCTGACATGGCAATATGGGAGGCATGGTAAACAAGTGATAGCACGAAGCAACTAGCAAGCAAAGATAGAAGTGATATCGAGGGTAATGGTCGCCTTGCGTGAGATCCCGCAAGGAAGAAGAATGAGTCCATGAAGAAGACAAACGAACGTAGTCGAACGAATCCTCACAACTCCGGAACAAAACCGAAGCTAACGAGAGAAGCAAACCGGAAAGAAGCAAACAACATGGTAAACACACAAGCATAATCATGGCATGATGCACAATCAAGTATGATGCATGTCCGATTTAATGAGGCATGGCATGGCAATATGCACAAACAACACTACAAGTTAAGTAGAGCTCAATATGCAACGAGTTGCATATTAACGAAACACCACATCAATTATTTAGTTCTCTCTTGTTTAGGAACACAACAATATTACATGTGGTTATAAACATGGCAAGAGGTGAAACATAAGTAAACTAACTATTTAGGCAAATTTAAATGAGGCCGGAGGACAAACAACACTTCCGGAAAATCCACATGTTATTTAGCAATTTAATGCAACAACAATTTTAAACATTTTAATTGTTGTTATCATGATGCGGATGACATATGCAAGTATTATGCAATTTTTATGAAAATGTTGACATGAGCATGTTATGAAGCATTTTTCACCGTGGCGGAACGAAAGGGGTGCCACTGCAACGAATTCAAAAATGATGCCACGGCAACATATCAATCTTGATAACTTGATTGAGATACCGATGCAAACGAGAAGTGTGCGGATGTGTAGAACACGCAAGAGATGGTGGGGTGCTCCCGACTACCGGGTTCCCATGGGTCGACGGCATGGCAAACGAGGAACGTGCAAAGACCTCTCTCGGACACGGTGCAAACACGAGCATCTCATACAACACATGCATTTGGTCCACGGTTGATCGTCTCGGAGTTATACCTTTGAAGCGTGCATTTCGGGGCGGTTCAAAATCATCGAGGGAAGTAGTCGTTCACGGGTCGTAGGGGAAGTAGTCGTACACGTTATGTCGTGGAAGTAGTGGTTCACGTCTTTGTAGTCGTACGCATTCCATAGATAATCGGCGTCACGGCGAGGAACTTGATGTCCACGGGGTCGACAGTAGAGGAGGTAGTGGTACTATTCATCGGTCGTCGTGGTACTTGGGGTCTTCGGACTTGTCGGTCTCGATTCTTGCGACGGTAGTGGTACACGTGGTAGATGAACTTGACGATCTGAAGGGGTACTTGGCGGGTCATCGAGGTACGCGTTCTTGGCGATCCCGTAACCGCGGTAGAGGTACTTGATGCGTCACCGTGTAGTCGAACTTGGCGGTCTCGACGAACCGTAGTGGTACTGGGCGAGATACACGGCCACGGTAGTCTTCGTACTTGGTTTTTTCCGTGCATGACTCCACGGGTCCTGGGGTAGCTCAGCGATGGCATTAGCAAAGAGGCAGCAGCATCAGTCGAAGGAAGCGACAGCGGCATCTTGACCCGAAGATGACGGGCGATGGGGGCGTCGGCCCCTGGTTCCAAACAAAGGCAAGGCGCTGGCTTCGAGCGACACTCATTAGCGGGAACAGTGACGGGGTCGCAGCACCATGGGGAAGGAGGTGCTCGTGAGCAGCTGATGAAGGAGGATGTCGGCGCAGGATCTCGAGGCCATGGGGATGGCCGGTAGAAGGAGGCGCGGGCGAGGCGAAGCAGGAGAGGAAAGTCGACGGGGAGGCAGCGATCTTGGTCGCGGTGGAAGGAGTCACGCAGGGGAAGGAGGTCGGGCGCGGGTACTCGACGGAGACGAGTGAGGGAGTCCTGGACTAGGGGGTGTCCGGACAGCCGGACTATCATCGTCCGCCGGACTCCAAGACTACGAAGATACAAGATTGAAGACTCCGTCCCGTGTCCGGATGGGACTTTCCTTGGCGTGGAAGGCAAGCTTGGCAATACGGATATGTAGATCTCCTACCATTGTAACCGACTCTGTGTAACCCTAGCCCTCTCCGCTGTCTATATAAACTGGAGGGCTTTAGTCCGTAGGACATAACCTCCATTACAACAATCATACCATAGGCTAGCTTCTAGGGTTTAGCCTCCTTGATCTCGTGGTAGATCCACTCTTGTAATACACATCATCAATATTAATTAAGCAGGACGTAGGGTTTTACCTCCATCAAGAGGGCCCGAACCTAGGTAAAACATCGTGTCCCCTATCTCCTGTTACCATCCGCCTAGACGCACAGTTCGGGACCCCATACCCGAGATCCGCCGGTTTTGACACCGACATTGGTGCTTTCATTGAGAGTTCCTCTGTGTCGTCGCCAATAGGAAGGATGCCTCCACCCGTCTTCAAGGATGGTATTTTCGCCAAAGGGGCCTTGGCCTCCGACCAAACTACCCGGCTAGGTGGTTTTCTTATGACCGCCTGTCCGGCCACTGCTTTGACAATGACTTCTCAAGTCGTCAAAAGCAATCTTCGCGTCAGCTCGGAATCTGCCGAGCAGCTGGATCCGGTAGAGCTCTCGTCTGTCAATGAGCTCTTGGATCGCATCGCTGCCCTGGGAGTCGCTATAGACTACAATCAGATTGGGCTTAAAACCGATCTGAGAGAGATTAACTCTCCCCAGGCCACCCACCACGTTGCAGTGGTAGAGGAACAATGCGGCGACTCTTCTCCTATATCGAAAACTAGTCATGTCCGGGTTCCCAAACCCTCCATGCCCGATTTCCGCGGAGGGACGGACTTTGATCGAGCACTAAACTTAAAATCGTGCATCGCCCCGGACTCGCTGGACCACGTCCAGCAATCCAAGCTCCCGAATTTGTAAACTTCCTGGCCTTTAAGACTTTAGATGGGTAGGGTTCCGGACTTAATTCCACCCACCCGCCCAGACATATGCGATCTATCTCTAATCTGACAAGAGCCCGCTGAAACAGTACATCACTACTGGGCCAGATTCCTCCTGGTCATGGACGGGATAAAGGACTGCCAAGAGGATAACGCAATCTCAATTTTTTGCAATAATTGCACGAATAAGGGAATCTTGAACGCCGTCAGCCGTCGTAAAATTACACGATTCGCCGACCTGGCGTCCATAGTACGAAAGTATTGTGCGATGGAGAGTTTCCGGAAAACCGAAAATAATTTTTGGGACAATCCGGTCCCAACCCTAGTCCTCAACAAAAGGGTGCATTACACTCAGGCACCAGATACAAAAACAAAAAAGCAAAAACCCAATAGAGGGCACGGATCCGTACTGGAGGGATGGCTCAGCGGACCCTGTAAACTTCACAGTGCAGAGGGCGCTGTCCCAACACATAGCCTCCGAGCATGTTGGATATTACGGCAGGTGGCCAAAAGTGGCGAGGAGCTTCTAGCCCCGGAAAACCACTCCAACAATACCGGTACGGTATCAACAGTCTTCGAGACCTTCGCATCAAATAATATGCGGAAACGAACAATCCGCGGCCTCGCTGAAGTCTACCAGGTAGCAACAACAAATCCATGGAGCGACACAGCCATCACTTTCAACGCCAGCGACGAACCTAAATTCCGAACAGCCTGAGCACCAGCCGCACTGGTGCTTAGTCCTATAGTGGACGACTTTCGACTTACAAAGGTCCTCATGGATGGCGGCAGCGGACTAAACCTCATCTACGAGGAAACTCTTCAAAAAATGGAAATAGACTGGAGCCGTATTGAGCGAAGCAGCACAACCTTCAGAGGAATAATACCCAGCCGGGAAGCACGCTGCACCGGACAAATTACACTCGATGTGGTGTTCGGCTCGCCGGACAATTACCGATCCGAAGAAGTCACGTTCCAAGTGGCCCTGTTCAACAGCGGATATCACGCTATACTAGGACGGGAGGCATTCACAATTTTTCAAGCCGTACCCCATTACGGGTACATGAAGCTCAAAATGCCTGGGCCCGGCGGAATAATCACTCTCGTTAGTGATCCGGACATAGCATTACGCGCCAAAAACAAGACAGCCGCATTAGCCCTGGAGGCACTATCCGAAGCCCTAGCGGCAGAAGAACTCACCGCGCTGCGCTCTACGGTGAATAGGGACGATGTGATACTCGATAAGAGATCCAAGTCCACCTCCTTTAAACCAGCGGACGAAATAGTAAAATTCCAGGTCCATCCAACGGACCCAACATAGACGGCCTCCATCGGGGCACAATTGAACCCTGATGTAGACGCCGCACTGCGAGAATTCCTTTGGGAAAATTGGGACATTTTCGCCTGGCACCCCTCAGATATGCTCGGAATCCCACGCAGATTAGCAGAACACAGCCTAAACATCCTAAAAGGATTCAAGCCAGTCAAACAGGCTCTTCGACGATTTTCCAAACCCAAAAGACAGGCAATGGGAGAAGAGCTAGCCAAACTGTTGCAGGCCGGATTCATCAGAGATATCAAACATCCGGATTGGCTAGCAAACCTAGTAATGGTACCAAAGAAGGATAAATCCTGGCGCCTATGCGTCGATTTTAAAGACCTCAATAAGGCTTGCCCAAAGGATCCCTTCCCCCTCCCCCGCATCGACCAGATAATCGATGCTACTGCAGGACACGATTCATTGTGCTTCCTCGACGCATACTCCGGATACCATCAAATTAAGATGACAGAAGCAGACCAAGCCGCAACGGCATTCATCACCCCATATGGACCATTTTGCTTCAATACGATGCCCTTTGGACTTAAAAACGCTGGCGCAACATATCAGCGCATGATTCAAACATGTCTGGCCACCCAGATCGGCAAAACAGTAGAGGCATACGTAGACGACGTAGTCGTCAAAACCAAACACGTCGGAACTCTAGTAGATGACTTGAGGCTCACATTCGACAACCTTAGAGCATATGACATCAAGCTGAATCCGGAAAAATGCGTTTTCGGCGTACCGGCCGGAAAGCTACTGGGCTTTATTGTATCCGATAGAGGAATTGAAGCAAACCCAGCCAAAATCCGAGCTCTGTCACAGCTAGATATCCCAAAAGACCTCAAGCAAATACAAAAATTGACTGGATGCGTGGCGGCTCTAAGCCGCTTTATCTCCCGTCTAGGAGAAAAGGCATTGCCCCTCTATCGCCTCCTTAGGCACACCGAACACTTCGAGTGGACGGAGGCTGCCACTGCCGGACTCGAAGAAATAAAAGCCATATTGGCAACAAATCCGGTCCTGGCTCCGCCCAACCTGGGCGAACCAATGTTATTATACATCGCCGCAACACATCAAGTTGTAAGCGTGGTACTCGTCGTCGAACGAGAGACAGAAGGGCATAAATTCCCTCTTCAAAAACCAATGTATTACGTATCCACTGTGTTAACCCCCTGCAAGTCCCGTTACCCGGACTATCAGAAGATAGCGTATGCAGTGTTCATGGCATCCCGGAAGCTCCGACACTACTTTCAAGAGTGTTCGATAATAGTGGCCTCCGAAGTACCACTCAATGACATTATAAATAACCGCGACGCAACGGGCAGGATTGCAAAATGGGCCATTGAGCTCTTACCATTCGATATAACTTACAAACCTCGGCGAGCTATAAAGTCACAAGTTTTGGCTGACTTTGTCGCTGAATGGACCGAAGCCGAACTACCCAAAGAGTACGGCGCATACTCCAATTGGATTATGCACTTCGACGGCTCTAAAATGTTGGCCGGACTGGGGGCTGGCGTCGTATTGACGTCCCCGACCGGGGACACAGTCCAATACGTACTTCAAATAATGTACACGTACTCCAACAACGCAGCCGAATACGAGGCCCTTTTACATGGTCTCCGGATGGCAATCTCCATGGGCATTCAACACCTAGAGGTGCGTGGGGATTCAAACCTTGCAATATCCCAAATAAATGGAGATTTTGATGCCAAGGATCCGAAAATGGCAGCATATCGCAACGCGGTCCTAAAAATGTCAGCTCGGTTTGAAGGACTCGAATTCCATCACGTAGCCCGAGATAATAACCAAGCAGCCGACGTATTGGCACGCATTGGCGCAAAATGTGACGTTGTCCCTCCAAACATCTTCCTGGAACGGCTCTTCAAGCCATCCGTACTATGGGAAGAAGAGTCCGGAAACGACAAACCGGAAAAAACTGCGCCAACCGGCGATCCAGCCGATGACACAACACCTTCAGCCCATGACATAATGGCAGTTATCGCCCTGAGGACAGAACCATTCCTAGCCTACTTGCTTCAGCAGGAACTTCCCGAAGAACAAAATGAGGCCCGCTGCATAGTCCGGCGATCTAAAGCCTACAAGGTCCATGAGGGAGAACTTTATAAGATAAGCACAACCGGAGTCCTTCAAAGGTGTATCTCCGAAGAGGAAGGGCGAAACCTCCTGGCTGAAATTCATGCCGGACTAGGCGGACTCCACGCTGCAGCTCGGTCCCTTGTAGGAAAGGCATTCCATACAGGATTTTATTGGCCGACGGCCCGGGCAGATGCTCAGGACTTAGTCCAAAGATGCGTCGATTGTCAGCTCTTTGCTAATCAGAGCCATATGCCACCCACTGCCCTCAAAACTATACCCATTACCTGGCCGTTCGCGGTCTGGGGGCTTGACATGGTTGGACCCCTTAAAGGGGGAACCCACAAGCAAAGGTACCTATTGGTCATGGTGGACAAGTTCACCAAATGGATAGAGGCCAAACCAGTCAAAACGGCAGAGTCCGGACCAGTGTTAGACTTTATATCCGGGGTAGTACACCATTATGGTGTCCCCCACAGCATCATCACCGAAAACGGCACGAATTTCACGGCCGACGAGGTTAAGTCAAGGTGCAAAAACATGGGCATTAAGCTCGACTATGCTTCAGTCTATCATCCTTAAACCAACGGTCAAGTGGAACGAGCAAATGGTCTAATAATGAGCGGCATTAAACCCAGACTAGTGCGGTCACTTACTAAATCTGACACGCACTGGGTAGAGGAGCTCGACTCCGTGCTCTGGGGGCTGCAGACAACGCCCAACCGTACTACCGGATTCACACCATTTTTTATGGTATACGGCGCAGAGGCAGTTCTTCCCTGCGACATTATTCATGACTCACCTCGAGTGCGCATGTATGAAGAAAGAGAGGCCGAGCTGGATCGGCAGGACAGCTTGGACGCATTGGAGGAAGAATGCGACATCGCCAAGGCTCGTTCCGCATTCTATCAGCAGCAGGCTCGAAGATATCAAAGCAGAGAAGTACGGGCCAAGACTTACAATGTTGGTGAACTAGTTCTACGCCTGCCGGACAAGAAAAAGGACAAGCTCAAGCCCAAATGGGAGGGCCCCTTCATTATCGATCAAGTCCTGACCGGCGGAGCGTACCGTCTACGAAATGCGTCGGACAACCGACTCGAGCCGAACCCATGGAACGCAGCCCGCCTCCGAAGATTCTATGCCTAGCGCCGGACTAGGAGTTCGTCCCCTTCCCCCGGTCAAATTTTTACACTTCAGCTGTCTTTTGTTTCTCTTTCTTCTCTTAACCCTTTCACTAAAAAGCCCTTAAGGGCCTACTTGCGCATTGTTCGCATACACTTGATGTGCCATCCGCACTCATTATACCTGGGGGCTTCTTTTCCAGAAGCTCAATTATAAGGGCTTCATGCCCAGCACATGTGTCAAGCTTCCACATGTACCTTTTACTCACAATTATATGCATCGATATGACTTAAGTTTTGGCCAAGCTGGGTTGCCTGGCTCCTGTGCTTACCCCTACGTTCCCGATTGTTCGGCTAGGAGGTAAAGGGAGCACGTCTGCGATTGTTACTGCCAGGTCAGCCGGATGTGTACCTCAGACTGGGTGAAGCCGAAGCTAGCGTTCTTAAGGGAATACTCGGTCGGTGACTTGAAAGATGATTTTTTACCTACTTATTTATCTGCCCCCAGATGTTTTTCTGCTTTTTTCGCAGTCCGGGCATGCACTTTAGGGTATGCCTCCCAAGGAAAGGAACCCTTAACGGAACTATTCTCCCTAGAAGATGTTTCTTACTAACCATGTAATATAACATAACTAGTTGGGCACTTGTCTGATAAATCACTAATGACCCCTACGCCTGGTCTCCATGCATACCCCGGTTGTTTCTTAACCAAGAAGGTATTCGGACACACTCCGGACTCTAGGGTCCCGAGGTTGAAGCGGAAAGGTCGGCAAAGACAAACAATCTACAATCCGGCTAGAAGGCATTTCACATGTCATTTTAAAAATACATTGTCAAATCTACTGACTGTATTCCTCCTCAATCCCATCTAACAGGTTGTCTAATTTACAGTCCCGTTGGGAAAATTTAGCGGCCAACTCTACTTGGCCGTATACTAAACTCACAGGGATCTCCTTCCCATCGGGCCCCATAGGTCCGACCTTGGCCATGTGGTTGGGATCCGCCTTCTTGTAACGCGTCTTCACCATGGCCCAAGCCTCCCTGGCACCTTGGTGGCAGGCCGAAATCTTCCACAAACGGAAGCGCTACCGCACTCCCTGAAGCTTCTCCGCAAGCTCCCCAAGGCCCTCGGGTAGGGACAGGGCTGGCCATAAAGCCTGGACGACGCTGCTCATTGCCTGCCGAACTCGTTCGAGCAGCTGCAATAGCTCGGGAAGTTGATCACCCGTTGATATGGGCATCTCCTCCACAGGGCGACCTGTGAGTATGCCTACAAGACATATTATGTCAATTTACTTCCTCGCCGAACTCTTCTTTTCAAAGGAGTCCGCTCAAGCACTTACTATAGATGCCGCGACGAAGCCGCTGATTCTCCTTAACGGAGCCGGACAGCCCGGCCCGAGCGCCTTTCAGCTCTTCTCCGAGCTTGGCGTTGGCATCCTGGAGCTTGTTCCTCTCTTGCTGCACCCTATTCAGCACCCTCTCGCCGCCTTGAGCTGGCGCAGTAATTCTTGCCTGTCCGGATCTTGTCCGACGGCACCTGCAATGTCATTATTAGACTTGCGCGCACGCCGCACAGCGCTCATATTTATCAATAAAAATGTGTTACCAGGAGGGGTCTCTGCGTTTCCTCCTGCGGCAGCAAGTGCGGCCTCAAGTTGGTTCTTGCACTCTTGCAGCTCCTGAGACAGCTGGGTATTCTTCTCAGTAAGATCCTGCGTTTCCAATGATCCTTAAATCAGTTAACATAAGTACTTTAAGTCTCGGGGGCTACTGGCATATATAACTATTAAATTCTCTTACCCGTATGTCTCTTACATATTGCTCCGTGGCTCTGGTAAAGCCATCTTGAGCAGCACAGAGGTGCGCGTCCCCGGCGTTAAAGGCATTCAATGCCTCAGGGGAGAAGCACGCGTCACGAAACACTGTCCGGCGGCGCCTATGGTTCATGGCGCTCTCCACCTCAGACTTGGTGGCGGACAGCTGTCGGCATCCTCCGTCGGAGGAGTGTCCGGCTCGCGCCTTGCGCTTGCCTCCCCCTCCAGACCAGGTGCTGGAGCCTGGCTGGTAGAGGTTGGATTGGCAACCTCCACGCCCGCAGTCCGGCGGGCACTTTTTCTCCTACACAAGTCATGAGCACTCAAAAGCTTCCTAGGAACGTTGCTCCAAGTAATGGATTGTGGGCTATACCTTTGCGGCGACGTTTCGGTCCGCGCCGCGCTCCTCTTCCGCCTACTGGTCCGGACTGGCCTTTGTTGGTCAGCCACCGCAGGCTCGGCTTGCCGCCCTGAAGGCGCCTCCTGTACAGCGCCATCATATACGGTGGTCAGAAATAAACAAGGAAGGAACAATGGTGTCAGGACTTCGGTCACAATCACCTGGGAAGCCGGATATAGTCCGGGGTAGTCGGCCGTAATGGCGACTAAAGCATTATCCATGCTGAGCTGGTGGAACACCCCGTCGATTAGCTCCACCTTTATGTCCGGATCCTCTTCGGAGGCCGGATCCCGGGATCTCTCCGGATCCTCAGGTTGCGGAGCTGGACTTATCATGTCCTCCACAGTCCGGCGCAGTTCGTGCGCCGAAGACATAGTATGAGAAGCTTAAATTTTGAAAACATGGGTCGGGCCCTTAAAGGTGCTCGCTTACCCAACGCCGAGGGTTACTCATGGAGAACCCATTCAAGGGGTTCGTCTGAAGGAAGTCCTCCTTCTCCCCCTTGTACAGGCCGGATAGGATCTGCACCAGATCCTCGGCCGAATCCGGTCCTTTGCGGCCGTGACGGGTGGCATCATCTTCCCCGTTGAAATCCCACATTGGGTGGCCCCTGTACTGCAGCGGCTGCACCCCCCGCGTAATGCATGTTGCCATGACTCCTATCATGGTCAACCCGGAGTGGGCCAATAATATTATTCGACCCATCAGATAATGGATGCTCTTGTCTTCCTCCAGTTGGGGGCTCCGCGGGCGCCAGCTAAGGCGTTTCTTCAAGGGAGCGGTGCTGAACTCCGGGAGGCCGACCCGAACAGGGTCCGGCAGCGGAGCGTCCTCTATGTACAACCATTCCGAAGGCCAGTCTTCGGACGCCTTCTTAGGGGTTCCGGATGGATATCCGGTCCCGGCAATGCGCCATATTTCGGCGTCGCCCACTTGATATATGGACCCCTCATGAACGGGGTACGAGACAGAACAACCTTTTCCAAAGTGCAAAATGGGGCTCGATGCCCAGAAATAGCTCACAAAGAGCTACGTAACCCGTGATATGCAGGATAGAGGCGGGCGTAAGGTGATGGAGCTGGAGTCCGTAGAACTCCAGGAGCCCGCGGAGGAACGTATGTATAGGAAATCCGAGTCCCCTTATCAGATAGGGGACGAAGCATACCCGCTCCCCTTTGTTGGGATTTGGGGTAGCCTCCACTTGCTTCCCACCTTGGTAGGTGGCCAGCCCGGCTCGAACCGGAACCATGAAGGCCGGAGGGAGATATCCCCCCGCTTGGAGCTTCACCAGCTCGTTGTGCGGAACAGAGCATCTCCTCCAATCTCCTGGCAGAGGGCTCGATTCTTGCGACGGTAGTGGTACACGTGGTAGATGAACTTGACGATCCGAAGGGGTACTTGGTAGGTCGTCGAGGTATGCATTCTTGGCGATCCCGTAGCCGCGGTAGAGGTACTTGATGCGTCACCGTGTAGTCGAACTTGGCGGTCTCGATGAACCGTAGTGGTACTGGGCGAGATACAGGGCCACGGTAGTCTTCGGACTTGGTTTTTTCCGTGCATGACTCCACGGGTCCTGGGGTAGCTCAGCGATGGCATTGGCAAAGAGGCGGCAGCATCAGTCGAAGGAAGCGAGAGTGGCAGCTTGACCCGAAGATGACGGGTGATGGGGGCGTCGGCCCCTGGTTCCAAACAAAGGCAAGGCGCTGGCTTCGAGCGACACTCATTAGCGGGAACAGTGACGGGGTCGCAGCACCATGGGGAAGGAGGTGCTCATGAGAAGTTGATGAAGGAGGATGTCGGCGCAGGATCTCGAGGCCATGGGGATGGCCGGTAGAAGGAGGCACGGGCGAGGCGAAGCAGGAGAGGAAGGTCGACGGGGAGGCAGCGATCTTGGTCGCGGTGGAAGGAGTCACGCAGGGGAAGGAGGTCGGGCGCGGGTACTGGACGGAGACGAGGCTCTCCATGCGGCGCGTCGAACGGCAAGGCAGGCGGGGCTTCTGCTGGGCGTGGAGGACGACGGTTGCGGGCGCAGATGCTCGAGGAGCTCCTCTCCTCGGGCGCTTGGGTGACGAGGATGGACGGCGCCGGCGCAGAAGAGGAAGGACGGCGGCGTCACTGACAGGGGAGGTGCGCCATGGGGATCGAGCGCGGGCGCTCCTCCTGGCGCTAGCTGTGTGCATGCGTGTGTGTGGCGGCGGAGTGGGAGGACGAGGGAGCGAGCGTAGGGAGGCTAGGGTTAGATAGGGTTTAGGTGGGCTGCGGGGGATGGTTGGGCCGACCTGGTTGGTTAGGCCCAAGAGGTCGGCAGGTGCAGGCTCTCTCTCTCCCTTCCTCTCATATTTTCCTTAACAGAAAAGAATTAGAGAGAAGGAAATAAAGAAGGGGTTAGGGAAAGAATATGCGCAAGGGGTTAATTTCCCTGGACTCACAAAAATAAGCTTGATCCAAGAAAATGGAAAGGGAGCGTGGGCGTGGAGTTGAATTCCACCTCATTTGAATTCAATTCAAATGAGTGTGAGAAAGAAGTGGGTATTCGGTATGTCCAAAAAATGTTGAGAAATTTGGTGGAGCTCAGGAAAATGACGAAAGAATTTATGGGTAGAGTTGGAGACCAAGAATTGAGATAACAAAGGCATTGGGATTTATTTGCAAGTGTGTTATGATCCATTCCAAAAAAATGAAATATTTATTATAGCTCCCTAATAATAGTAGGAGACTTTGAATATGTTTTAAAGAGAAATCACCATGTGAATATCCCTCAATTTAAATAGATCAACGATCTATGCAATTTATTTGTTGAGTTGAGATGCAAAGATTAATGACATGATGGCATGATGACAAGATGCAATGCAAAAATAAAAGAGCAAGCACAAAAGAAACACACGGTGATCACGAAAATATGGAAGTCTTCTGGAGCGTCGGTCTCGGGGCGTTACACACTTCAAGCAGAGAAAGTTGGTGGTGGTGTTACCCACCGTATAGGAAGTATTAGACCCAGACACGGCGCACAATTATCGTGGCGCTGCGAAGTCAAATTCCATGTTAATGTATTCACACTCAGAGTGTAAATCTTCATTGATTGAAGATATACATTACTTTGTGTGTTGCACATCTAAGTCATCAACATGCATAAGTGTTAGGATGTGTGCCTGATCACAGGACATTAGAGGATTCCAAGATATTTAGCTCACACCGTAACTTGCAAAACCTTTTCTCATCTAAGGGCTTTGTGAAGATATCTGCTAGTTGCTCTTCAGTGTTGACGTGAATGATATCGATATCTTTCTTCATAACGTGATCTCTGAGAAAGTGATGACGAATTTCAATGTGCTTTGTCTTCTAGTGTTGGACTGGATTGTTGGCTATTTTGATGGCACTTTCGTTGTCGCAGAAGAGAGGTACTTGTTTCAGGTTGATGCCATAATCCTTGAGAGTTTGCTTCATCCATAGAAGCTGAGCACAACAGGATCCAACAGCAATGTATTCAGATTCAGTAGTTGAGAGTGATACACAGTTCTGCTTCTTTGAAGACCAACAGACAAGTGATCTACCAAGAAAATGACATGTGCCTGATGTAGACTTGTGATCCACCTTGTCACCAGCATAATCAGCATCCAAGAATCCAACCAAATCAAATTTTGAGCCCTTGGGATACCACAATCCGAGTGTTGGGGTGTAAGCCAAATATCGAAGAATTCGCTTCACAGCTAAGTGATGCGATTCCTTTGGTGCCGCTTGGAATCGAACACACATGCAAACACTAAGCATAATATCTGGCCTAGATGCACATAAATAAAGCAAAGAACCAATCATGGAGCGGTATACCTTTTGATCGAACTCTTTACCATTGTCGTCAGGACCAAGATGGTGTTTGGCTAGCATTGGCGTCGTGTAGCCTTTGCAATCTTCCATTCCAAACTTCTTCAGACAATCTTTGAGGTATTTTTCTTGAGATATGAAGATGCCATTTCTTTGCTGACGAATTTGAAGACCAAGGAAGAACTTCAGCTCACCCATCATGGACATTTGATATTGCTCTTGCATCATGTACCCAAACTCATCACTATACTTCTGGTTGGTGCAGCCGAAGATTATGTCATCCACATATATTTGGCACACACACAGTTCACCATCATATGTCTTCGTGAAGAGTGTGGGATCGAGGGATCCAGGTTTGAAGCCTTTGCTCTTCAGGAAGTCTTTGAGTGTATCATACCAGGCACGAGGAGCTTGTTTGAGGCCATACAGTGCTTTGTTTAGCTTGTACACCATATCAGCATGTTTTGGATCTTCAAAGCCAGGTGGTTGTGCGACATATACTTCTTCTTCAATCTTGCCATTGAGAAATGCACTCTTTACATCCATTTGATATAGCAAGATGTTGTGATGATTAGCGTAGGCTAGCAGTATGCGAATAGCTTCAAGCCTAGCAACAGGAGCAAATGTTTCATCAAAGTCAATTCCTTCAACTTGAGTATATCCTTGAGCCATAAGACGTGCTTTGTTTCTGACGACTTGACCATGCTCATCTTGCTTGTTTCGATATGTCCACTTTGTTCCAATAATGTTATGCTTGCAAGGGTCAGGTCGCTTGACGAGTTCCCAGACATTATTCAGTTGGAACTATTGAAGTTCTTCTTGCATGGCTTGAATCCATTCAGGTTCCATAAAAGCTTCAGCAACTTTCTTGGGTTCTGATATAGACACAAATGAAAAGTGCCCACAGAAGTTTGCTAGCTGTGTTGCTCTTGATCGAGTGAGCGGACCAGGTGCATTGATGCTATCAATTATCTTCTCTATTTGAACTTCATTTGCAACACGAGGATGAACAGGACGAAGATTTTGCTCTGGCTGATCATTGCCATCATTGGGAGGATTGTCTTCGGTCTGAGCATTGTCTTCAGGTTGATTTGGTGCAGAGATGATAAGTTCCTCTTCAGGATGTGCTTCAGAGGGCATGATTTCACCAGTTCTCATCAGCTTGATAGACTCGTTTGAAGGAGCTTCATCTAGTGTACTTGGCAGAATCTCTCTCTGTGAACCATTGGTTTCATCAAATTTCACATCCATAGTTTCAACGATTTTGTAGAGATAAAGGTTGAAGACCTGTAGGAGTGTGAATCCTTTCCATAGCCAAGCATGAAGCCTTAGTGAGCCTTAGGTGCAAATTTTGACTTGTGATGAGGATCCTTGATCTAGCATCTAGCTCCAAATACTCTGAAGTAACTAACGTTTGGCTTCTTGCCAGTAAGTAGCTCATAAGATGTTTTGTTCAGAAGCTTACGAATGTCCACACGGTTGATGATGTGACATGCTGTATAAATAGCTTCAGGCCAGAACTTTCTTGGTGTCTTGTACTCATCTAGCATTGTTCGAGCCATCTCAATGAGGGTTCTGTTTTTGCGCTCAATGATGCCATTTTGCTGAGGTGTGTATGGAGCAGAGAACTCATGAGTGATTCCCATTGTATCCAGATACAGATCAAGTCCAGTGTTCTTGAATTCAGTGCCATTGTCACTTCTGATGTGCTTGATCTTCACACCATAATTGTTCATTGCTCGATTTGCGAAGCGCCTGAAGACATCTTGCACTTCAGTCTTGTAAAGAATTATATGAACCCATGTGTATCTTGAGTAGTCATCAACAATGGAGAAGCCATAGAGACATGCAGTTGTTGCGAGGGTGGAGTAGTGAGTAGGTCCAAATAAGTCCATGTGTAACAGCTCGAAGGGTTGAGATGTTGTCATGATTGTCTTCGAGGGGTGCTTTGCCCTTGTCATATTTCCAGCTTCACAGGCACCACACAGATGATCCTTTTTGAACTTGACATCCTCAATGCCAATGACATGCTTCTTCTTGACGAGTGAGTGTAAGTTCCTCATACCAGCATGTCCTAGCCTTCGATGCCAGAGCCAGCATTCTGAAGCTTTTGTGAGAAGACATACGACAAGCTGTGGACCTGCTGAGAAATCTACCATGTATAGATCATCTTTTCGATACCCTTCAAAGACTAGAGATTTTTCAGATTCCATTAGTACAAGGCAACGATATTTTCCAAATATCACAATCATGTTCAAGTCACAAAGCATTGAGACAGACATTAAGTTGAAACCAAGGGATTCAACAAGCATCACTTTATCCATGTGTTGATCCTTTGAGATTGCAATTCTACCTAGACCCAATACCTTGCTTTTACCAGTGTCAGCAAATGTAATGTGACTCTTGTCGGATGGACGTAAGGTTGAGTCCATGAGAAGACTTCGATCACCAGTCATATGATTTGTGCATCCACTCTCCATAATCCATTCTGAAGCTTTTGGTGATGTACCCTACAGTGCAGTTAGGAGGATAGGCTTCACAAGAGTGTTGTGAAGCATAAGCATTTGACACATATAGGGACAGTCACAGCTTATATCAATGTTAGGGCATAGTATGACTGATAAGAGATTCAGATGTGAAGTACATAGAATGACATTTTATCGTGCGTCCTAAATGAGTTTTAGGTCCCCAGCAATAGTATCGGACGCCATTGATTGCTGGCTGGAGACCGTTTTCTGCAAAAGAGAGTTAGTTCTTCTTTGCCACCCACATCTTCAGTGGTGGCTTAGAAGCAATGAGTCTTAGTGCAGCATCTGAGAATTTTGGCTTTGAAGCCCTAGCAAATAGCCTTGCAGGAGATGAATGATACTCATATGAATAAGCAGAAAAGTTCTTAGTCCTATGAACATAGCGGTTCGAAGATGCACGCTCATATTCATAAGTCTGAGCATGATTTCCCTGCAAAACATTAGCGTTAGGGTGACTCATGTGAGTCCTGTATCTGTATGAAGCCTTTGGGCCACATGAAGCTATTGGTCTGGGGTTTGTCTTCTTCCTTGGTGGTGTCATGACGACATTCACAGGAAGATTGTCAATGTACTGCTTTGGTACCCAGATCTTCTTCATAGGTGGTCCATTCCTGCAGTTAGTACCAATGTACCTGGCAAACACTTCACCATTCTGATTTTTGAACAGCTTATAGTTTGCATCAAAGGATTCATCAATGATAATAGGATTAGCACAGGTAAAGCCAGATAAGGTGGAAGGATCTACTGAAGGTTCCTTTGCAGCAACCCATGTGGTTTTGGGGTACTACTCAGGCTTCCAGTATGAGCCATCAACATTCATTTTCCTTTCGAACCCAACACCCTCTTTCCTAGGGTTTCGGTTCAGAATCTGCTTTTTGAGGACATCGCAGAGAGTTTGATGTCCCTTCAAACTTTTGTACATTCCTGTTTCAAGCAATGTCTTCAACATAGCATTTTCATCAGCAATAGTAGTGGTATCCTCCGCAGAGGGGTTAGTAACCACATCAGTAGGTGAAGACAATGAAACAGTAGCAGCAGTGGAACATTCAGCAATAGATGTAGCGTTATCATGCTCAATGCATTTTAGACATGGTAGTTCAAATACATCTTGAGCGGAACTGGTTTGTTGAGAGCGAAGTGACTCATTCACCTTTTGAAGATCTTCATGAGCCGTTCTCAATTTCTCAAGCTCTTGTTTCCTTTGAAGATAATCATAGGAGAGCCTTTTATAAGTAGTTGAGAGCGATTCATGACGACCTTCAAGTTCTTGGTACTTAGCATGAAGATTTTTTATGTCATCAACTAAGGACTGTGAACATGTCATTTCAGCGTCCAACAGGTCATCGCTTTTGTCTAACAGTTTTTGAGTATGTTCCATAGACTTTTGTTGTTCAGTTGCAATTTTAGCAAGTGTTTTGTAGCTGGGTTTGGATTCACAATCAGAGTCATCTTTACTTGAAGTTTGAAAGTAAGCATCGCGTGATTTTACCTTGGCACCACGTGCCATGAAGCAGTAGGTGGTAGTAGGATCGTCTTCGTCATTAGCTTTAGCGTTGGTGTGGAAGTCATTGTCTTCAGTGTTGAAGATGGACTTGGTGACATAGGCTGTGGCTAGAGCCAGACTTGCAACGCCAGGGTCAGACTCCTCTCCAGACTCCACCTCCGCCTCCTCCGAAGCAGACTCCTCCTCTGAATCCATTTCCTTGCCAAGAAAAGCACGAGCCTTGCCAGATGAAGACTTGGAAGAAGATTTAGAGGACTTCGAGGATTTCTTCTTCTTGTTGTCATCAGAATCATATTCCTTGTTTTTCTTCTTCTTCTTCTCATTGTCCCACTGTGGACACTCAGATCTGTAGTGACCAGGTTTCTTGCACTTGTGGCAGGTTCTCTTCTTGTGATAATGGGTGGAAGCTTCATCATTCCTTGAGCTCGATCGTGAAGACTTTCTGAAGCCTTTCATCTTTGTGAATTTCTGGAACTTCTTCACAAGCATAGCAAGTTTCCTTCCAATGTCTTCAGGATCTTCAGAACTGCAGTCAGATTCTTCTTCAGATGAGAAAACGACTTTTGCCTTCAAAGCACGAGTTCGGCCATAGTTTGGGCCATATATATCTCTTTTCTCAGATAGCTGGAACTCATGTGTGTTGAGCCTCTCAAGTATATCAGACGGATCGAGTGTCTTGAAGTCAGGACGTTCTTGTATCATGAGGGCAAGGGTGTCAAAGGAGCTGTCAAGTGATCTCAGCGGTGTCTTGACGATTTCATGCTTGGTAATCTCAGTTGCGCCAACAGCTTGAAGTTCATTTGTGATATCAGTGAGGCGATCAAACGTGAGCTGGACATTTTCATTGTCGTTTCTCTTGAAGCGGTTGAAGAGGTTGCGAAGAACACTGATTCTTTGATCTCTCTGGGTTGAGACGCCTTCGTTGACCTTGGATAGCCAGTCCCAGACTAGCTTCGACGTTTCCAGAGCACTCACACGGCCATACTGTCCTTTGGTCAGATGACCACAGATGATGTTCTTTGAAGTAGAGTCCAGTTGAATGAACTTCTTGACATCAGTGGGGGTGACACCTTCACCAGTTTTGGGTACGCCATTCTTGACGACATAACAGAGGTCGACATCAATGGCTTCAAGATGCATACACATCTTATTCTTCCAGTAGGGATATTCAGTTCCATTGAACACGGGGCAAGTAGCGGAGACTTTGATTATCCCTGCAGTCGACATAGCTGAAACTCCAGGTGGTTAAACCGAATCACACAGAACAAGGGAGTACCTTGCTCTGATACCAATTGAAAGTGCTACTATCGACTAGAGGGGGGGTGAATAGGCGATTTTTAGGAAAGTCTTCAATACTAGGAAGTTTCGAAGACAAACAACAGAAATGACCTAATTGTAATGCAGTGGAAGATAAACTACCCAAAGCAAGCCATAGTCAAGTATACAAAGATATGAAAGTACGGGACTAATAGCAGCTAGGTAGAAAGGATCAGGATGGAAGATAGTATGAAGCCAATCAACAGTAGTAGTCAAGCAATGAAGTCAAACAGATACACAGATAGGCAATGACTTCACGAAGACAAACTAAAGTAAGGTTGGGAAGGGATAGAACCAGTTGCTTGTTGAAGACACAGGATTTGTTAGACCAGTTCCAGTTGCTGTGACAACTGTATGTCTAGTTAGGGAGGCTGAGATTTAACTCAGAAGACCATGTCTTCACCTTATTCCCCTTGAGCTAAGGACACCCAGTCCTCGCGCAATCACTCTGGTAAGTCTTCAAGGGAGACTTCCAAACCTTCACAGACTTCGCTCACCGGCAATCCACAATGACTCTTGGATGCTCAGAACGCGATGCCTAACTGGCTGGAGGATTTACAGTCCTCAAGTGTAATAAGTCTTCAGGTCACACAGACAGAAAGACTTCAGTGATGCCTAACACTCTTTCGCTCTAGGTGTTTGGGCTTTGTCCTCGCAAGGATTTTTCTCTCTCTCAAATGCTTCGAGGTGGGTTGCTCTCAAACGACAAAAGCCGTGCACAAACTCTAAGCAGCCGCCAATTTATGGTGTAGAGGGTGGGCTATTTATGGCCACTAGGCAACCCGACGTGATTTGTCCAAAATGACCCTGGGTCACTAAGGAACTGACACGTGTTCCAACGGTCAGATTTCAAACACACGCGGCAACTTTACTTGGGCTACAAGTAAAGCTGACTCATCCAGCTCTGGATAAGGTTTGCTCTCATTGTCTTCGCTCGAAGACATAGGATTTGAGTTGAGCATCACTTCAGTCACTCTGACTTAGTTCACTTGGACCCCACTTAACAGTATGGTGGTTCCTATGACTCAACAAAGAAGAAAAAGAAACAACGAAACCACACAGTCTTCGCGCTCCACAGTCTTCACACAATGTCTTCTCATGTCATAGTCTTCAATATGAATATCTTCTCATACCACCATTGTCTTCAATGTCTTCATACATTTTTAGGGGTCATCTCCGGTAGGTAAACCGAATGAATGAGGGACACTACCTGCGTTATCCTGCAATTCTCACAAACGCATTAGTCCCTCAACCAACTTTGTCGTCAATACTCCAAAACCAACTAGGGGTGGCACTAGATGCACTTATAGTTTAGACATGTTCTGTAATGCCACCTGTTTAGTTTCTATATCATATATGGGAATTATGCAGTCTCATGTCTTTTAGCCAGCCATAATATATGTGAAATGTGCAATGCCATCCTGTTTAACCAGGCATCATATATTTGAATGATATCTTGCCCATCCTTTTCTTCATTACATTTCCATTTGTCGACAATGTTTGTAAATTAAACTACTCTTCCTGTGAATCAGCCATTTGGGTGGGAGATGGAAAAATCTGGAGTGAAAACAAGGCCTTCAGAGCAGACAGTGCTACCTGTCGAAGCAGATCTCTTGTTGGGTCCCGATAGCTGCTCAGACATGGATTCAGAGATAGATGACCAGTCCTATTCCCCCACTGAGGTGTATGCTCTAACTTGGCACAGTTATACTGCTCATGTCATGCATACGGTGTCTTGCATTGCATAGTTTAGACATCATATACACAATATTCAACACCATGTTCTTAGTTCAGACATCATATTGAATGCCCTCTGTTTAGCATATAAATCATATATGTGAATTAAATGATGCGATCCTGATTACTTAGATAACATGTAGGTAAATTATGTCAGGCGATCCTGTTTAGTTATTCATCATATCTTTGAATTATGTTATGCTATGCTTTCCAGTTTAGATAGACATCATATATGTGAAATTATGTCATGCTATCTGTTTTAGTTAAACAATATACATGTCAACTATTTCATGCTCTCTTTTTTCCACACTATCTATTGCATCTGTCTCTCATACAATGTCTGTACATTCAACTATGTTTCCTGTTTATCAGCCATTTGAATTGGAGCGGGTGATGCCAGTATCTAACGGACTAAAAACACGGTCTTCAAATAAAATAGTGCTACCTCTTGGTGGAGAGAGCACCCCAGTTGTACATGCACAAGAACCAGCCCTACCACACATAACCCAAACTCTCGCAGATTGTACCCCTACTACGATGGATAGAGAACCAGCTTCACCCAATCTAACCCCAACCCCAGCCGATAGTAACCCAGTTCCTGTTGACACATCACCATCTCCACCACAGAGCTCCCAAACAAGAGCAGTTAGTAAGGCAGCTCCAGTGCCCAAAGGGCCAGTACTATCACGGCGAACCCCAACTCCACCAGTTAGTACGCCTATTCCTCTGGAGGAAGCACAACCAGCTAGTCGTAGTTTAGCATCTATCGCATTTGATGTTGTTAAATCGTATGTGCGTATCTTCCCATCTTGGAAATATTATACTGAAGATGAAGGAAAATGCCAGTTGTAGGTGTTTTTCCAGGAGTTACGTGTAAGTAATGTTATTCATGGCAATTACTTTGCTTTGTCCCATACATCCCACCTCGATGATGGTTATAATACAGCAAATTTTCCCATTTTTCTCTATAGAGAAGGACCGATTTGGAAACTCGGGATGAGGTAACCTGTGCTAATACCTCTGCTATCTTCAAGAATGCTTGGTGGCAGTATCGGAATTACCTGAAGAAAACGTACTTCACCGGCAAAGAAACTCATCAAATTCCCTTATGTTCTCCTGAGACACATTTACTGGACGATGACTAGGAACGCCTTATTCTGTACTGGTCCCGAACCAAGAATGCGGTAAGGTCTATGAGCTCATTTTCTATTTTTAAGTATTATATTCTTGCGTCTTACTGTACTTTGTTCATGTAGAACAAGTGCCTAAAACTGAAGAACAACTGTTCTAATTTAAGATTCCATTGCTACCATATGACATAGATATATGTTTGTTTTATGCTTTTATTATGTACTAGTACTTGGCAATAGTAGACTTGGTAGTTTAATCCTGTCGACCTTACTAATGAACTGGTTCACCGAAATGAGTTTCATATACTAGTACATGCTAAACTTGTTATGTGTCTGCTTGTTTCTTCTTTTAGAATGTTGACAGAATATTGGGGAAGAGTGCCTTATTAAGCAACGGTAAAGGAAGTAATGCAGATAAGTTTCAGGATAGTGACACATCCTGTCTTGGTTTAGTGTTGGAGTTACTGGCCACTACCGCTTGCACAAGCTATTCAAACTCACTATCTGAATCAGTTCGGTTTGTTGAGTCTCAACTACAAGCTGAAAGACATCGATCAGCTGTGCTGGGACAAGAAGCGGAAGGACTGCGGAAGTCCCTGGAGCATTCAGATGCATACTTTCTGGTGCAATAGCAAGCGTTGGAGGATTTTAGCGCCAAATAGGACAAAGCTAATCAGCTTGCTAAGCTTATTGCCAGCATGGTGGATACCCAGGATAACGTTTCTTGAGCTCTTCTGATGTTGTTTCAGTTATGCTCTTGTTTTGCTGCCACGTTAATTTGCACTGGTGGCCAATTTTGACGGCCAGTGTATATGATATGCTTGTTTGTTCCCTATATTTGCACTGGTGGCGAACTTTGATGCCCAGTGGATGTAATATGTGTAATAGCCGTGATAGCCTAGCGTTACTTGCTTGCTTATTTATTTCCTTGTTGTCGTGTTTATTTTTTTGCTTCTAGTCATTGCAGTTATTTTTCTGCGGTTAACTAGTGGCTGCAATAACCTATTTTTTAAAACTAGGCCACAATAACCATGGGATAATATTTACTGTAGTGACACTGGGCCTCCTACGGGCCGTAGAAACAGTGGGCCTTCTACGGGCCGTAGAAACAGTAGGCCTTCTACGGGCTGTAGAATCAATGGGCCTTCTACGAGCCGTATCATCAATGCGCATTATACGGGCCGTATGATCGATTGGTCAAACATGGGCCAATAACAGGCCGCATTATGGCCGTAAACGGGCTAGAGTTGGAATCGTCCGTTCATGGGCCGACCGTAACGGGCCACCGTTAATAGGCCGTATTTGATGATGCTATGAAAACGGCCCAACGTATTAACGGACCACAAACGGGCCGACTGTAACCACGGGATGAATTTGGCCCACAAGCAGAAAATGATAGTAACGGGCCGTAAGTAAACGAATGCTGGAAGTGAGCCCAAGAATAAATAGGCTCTGAGAAGGCCGAAAGATAACATGGGCTAGAAACGGCCCAACGGAATAACAGGCCGTTAATGGGTATAAAGTGATACACTGTTCATTACGGGCCAATTTCACCACGGGCCGTTAATGGGTGTAAAGTGATACATTGTTCATTACGGGCCAGTTTCACCACGGGCCGTTAATAGGCCAAGAGTTACATAGGGCCTCATATGGGCTGAAAGACGTCATGGGCCATACATGGGCCAGAAGTGAAAACGGGCTGGGATCATATTGAATGTCCCAGATGACGCTCCTGGGCCTAATTCGGATAAGGCGTAACGGGCCTTGGGTTAGCGGGGTGTAAATGGGCTATATGCGAACAGGCCGTTAACAGGCTTTCCATGGGCCGGCCCGCCAGATTTTGATCAAGTCAAACGGGCCGGCCTTTTCACAGGAATGGGCCTCTGTTGGGCCGTGCCACGTGTCGACGTATCATACGCGCCTATCTGACCCACTGACGAGCTGACACGTGTTTCGTCCGGCCAATAAGAATTTTACACGCGGAAATATCCCATTGGATGGGGCTCTTAACGGGTTATGGATCCAAAACCTGACCCGATAGCTTAACGGCGTTCCGTTACGGTGGATGCCACGTGTCGGTCACCCTTGACGAAAGCACTTTTGTGAAGCGCGATTTATCGTCATGGAAGTGACACTTCCGTGATGATAATTTTGGTAATGTCATGGAACACTTCTACGACAGCACAGGTATGACTCTTGATTCTGTCATAAATTTGTCATGGATGTACATGCATGACAAAAAACGTGACCTACTGTGACAAACACGTATCATCACGGAAGTGTATTTTTTTGTAGTGAAGTTAGCCTCGAAAAACACATTAGACCTTGTATGCTTTGTGTAAGTTGCATGTCATATATTATTACTCTAACATTTGTGTAAGTTGCATGTCATATATTATTACTCTAACATTTGTGT
The DNA here is from genome assembly GCF_002162155.2 of Triticum dicoccoides. Classification (NCBI taxonomy): domain Eukaryota; kingdom Viridiplantae; phylum Streptophyta; class Magnoliopsida; order Poales; family Poaceae; genus Triticum; species Triticum dicoccoides. The sequence continues at coordinate 175,354,303 of NC_041393.1, read as the reverse complement.
AAGTTGCATGTCATATATTATTACTCTAACATTTGGTCAAAGTAGTATGGTGGAAGTGGGTCCACTGACGTAGGTATCCCTGCCTTACCCTCCCTTTCGGTCACTTACTGGCGGACCCCATGCTTGCTAGGCCCCGCATGTCAGTTACTCAATGGGTTCGGCCACGTCAGGGGATCCTCATCCGTAGTATACTCCGTCTATTTTTATTTACTCCGCATAAAACGGAGGGAGTGGTGGTATAATAAATGATGCGGGCGGGGGAGGGGGACGGACGTCGGTTTTCTCTCAACTGCGGTCCCACAAGCGACCGAAAACGCAAGACGAAGCGCGTTCCATTTGGTGTGCGACGTGGAGGGTCCAGCGTGCCGGGCTGCAACGCGAACGCGACAAGAGTGATGTACAGTCAAAACCGATTTCACACCAGAACCTTCGCTGCTCGGCCTACGCCAGTCACTACCCTAAAACCACACCAAATCTCCAGCCCATTCCCCCTCCTTTCGATCCCCTAGCCCGCATCAAGCGTCCCCTAGTTCACCGAAAAGCCATGGTGCGCCACAAGATCACTTACTACAAGATGCTGACGCCGGAGCGCCGCGCAAAAATCACGGCAGCGGTCGGCGCCACAGACCTATGTTCCCAAGCTCGCTTTGCGGCGGGCCAATCCCCGAGTTCGCTGGAGCCAAGCTACGAGGAGGAGGAAGCCGATCCAATGTTCATGGCGGAGGTCACGGCGCAGAAGGCCCCCGATGGGTATGAGACGATGGACGTCGACTTCGTGTTGGCGTCCGAGTCCCCCATGGTGCAGGCGGACCAGCGGTTCAACATGGTGATACTAAAGGAGGACCGGGAGGCAGAGGCTCAACTCGACGCGGTGCACGCGCATGCCGCTGCCATCGAGGCTCTCCTGCAGGCGGAACCGGATGTCGTGGATGTGAACCGGGCAGCGAAGGCTCAACTTGAGGTGGAGCGCGCGGATGCCGCTGCCATCGAGGCCCTCCTGCAGGCGGAACCAGACGTTCTAGACTTGAAGCGGGCGGCAGAGGCTCGACTCGACGCAGAGCGCGCGGATGCCGCTCTCATCGACGCCCTCCTGTAGGAGGAACCGGACATCCTGGACTTGAACCGGGCGGCGGAGGCTCGACTCGACGCGGAGCGCGCGGATGCCGCTGCCATCGAGGCCCTCCTGTAGGCAGAACCGGACATCCTCGACTTGAACCGGGCTGTGCTCTCATCCGTGCAGAGCGCCCGCACGCTCCACTTGAACGAGTAGCTGGAGGATGAGGACAACCACGGTGCGGACACACACGTCGGCAGCGACGGCTGGTTCGCGCTGGCAGCCAAAGACGACGAGGTCGTCTGTTTCTGCGAGCAGTGATAGTTTTTCTTTATGTTGTTGTTTTCATGGATCTTTTGCTGTGTAAAAACATATATTTGTTATGCAAGTCGCCTGACTTGGGTCAGTCTACCATTTCAGGCGGTTGGATGAATATCCTATGTCTCCTAACCCTTCTTTCCTTCTTCCTCACCTCTTCTTCTTCCCCAACAAACCACCGCACGGGCCATACGGATACTCCCCAACATGCGGTTGGATAAACATACTCTATGAATGAAAATTATGTGTCAGCGATAGGATGGCTGAGTTTGGTTTGTTCACATGCGACAGCACACGTCAGTGAAGGTGCGTTCCCTTGGTTGGGTTTGCGGCATGCAGGAGAGACTATGTGAGGGTGCGGTGCGACCACGGCGTGCAGGAGCGACTGTGTGAGGGTGCGGTGCGACCACGACAGCCGTGCGCAAGTGTACCTCCTTCACATTGTGAAAACTTTAGGCAAGCTTGGCAAAAATGTGTGGCGAAGTTTGGCAATGCAAGGCCTAGACCCAAACAGGATAAGGACGTACGTACTAGGAGAACTAGTGTTAAAAAAGAAAGGCGGGGCTTTCCTTCGCGGGATTTAATCGATACAAATCCTCATTTCACGTGTCAATTAATGCGTATTTTTTCTCCAAAGACAAGAGAGCTAACAATCTCACTCCTCATAGCTTGATTAATGCAGCGCCATGCAAACCAACCTTCTCACTTCCGCATGCATGCAGGGGATATTAATGTCCTTGGTTGCTAACCCCAACAATTTTGCCTCGATTAGTGTTAGTGGCCCTTTGCAAATTGTAATTTTGATATACTGGCATTGTGTACAAAAAATGGAGGTAGTAACTATATTTGACTTCCTTCCCCGTTGCGGTGACGTCGACGATATCTTTTTTTGGTGGTTTGGCGAAGTGCTTTCGAAGGAGAACACCATTGAGGGAGACCACGGTAAGTCGTTCGCAAGTGCCTCCTACAAGCCGAGACAACCGCCTTATTTGCATCCAGGAAGTCCTTTACTAGTACTACTAGGAGTACTAGTGCGGTGAGATGGCTTCTCGAAGAAGACGATCGAGAAGCGGAGTCAGCGAAGAGTGAAATGATGGTTGCTTCGTCCGTGCTTTTGTGATTTGACGCCTCACTGCTTTCTGATTTGTGATAGAAGGGACAGGGGAGTAGACTCTGTGCTCTATACTGTACTACACGCATCCAAGCATGGGAGAAAGAGGAGAGACGTTACATTTTTCTATTCCTTCAATCAATCAATCAGGGAGCTACGGTTCCATCTTTTGGCTTTGGCAACACCGTCAATGGTTCCCACGATGCCAAAAGCTATTTTCACATTTGGCTACACATTGTGGATGCACTTAACCGTACCACTTGGTTTTGCTCCTGTCTGCTTTCTATACAAATCTCAATTATATTGATCTAAAAAATTATAGAATCGAGATTACTAGAAAGGAGGTGATTTTGCCGCGCGGATGGCGGGGGAGGTTTCTTATTTGAGCAATGGTACATCCACGTAATGGTTTACGTAAAGTTACGAACTGATGTGATATGGGACTATTTGATTGGATTAAAGGATAGGATTAGGCCCACCCCACCTGAAAATCAGGGGGCATATATAGATTAGATGGAAAGTATACGTAGCGGCTACGTAGCCCTTTGTAAGTCTAGGATTAGGATTCTTATTTTCGGAGGACGTTGTCCTGGCGGTTTGCTAACATGCGGTCCCACGTGTCAGTGCTTTACCAAGCCGATCCGCGTCCCACATGAGGCAAAACAACGGGAGAAGCAACACGTGGTTAAGTTGAAGAAGATGAGGGAGAAGCGGATTCAGCAACGAGTGAAATGATGGTTGCTTCGTCCCTCCAACTTAACTGTGGGAAAGGTGCAGCTTTGTGATTTGACGCCTCATTGCTCATTACTACGCCGGCGCCATGACTGGAGTGCTTCACCCCGGCTGCTCTGCGCTGTATTCTGGTGTGGCACGTGGACCTGGTAGGTTGATGTCCCACATGTCGGCGAAAGGGACTAGAAGATTTATGAAAGCGAGCTCTCCACTCTTAGGACGGAGGAGTAGACGACACGACGGCCTAGTGAACTGTCACTTCTACTGTATTGTACTATAGTTTTGCTGTTTCGCACGATCCATCGATACAAACCCGATTAAACAGGAAAGGGCGGGATTTTTCCCGCGCGGTTGATGATACTGGCCATACATTTCAAAGGCAATTTTAATGCATGCAAACTGAATAATTATAAGTAACAATATGATATCTAGTAAAACTAAAAACACATATGATTTATTGTGTTAGAGTGTAGTAGTAGTGCTGTATTGCATAGTTGTTAGATGTAACATGCGAGAACGTGTAGAGATGTAGTTTTGGAGGGCCTACAGAGAGAAAAGCGTAATACGGTCACCGAACTTCAGAATAAGCTGATTACGGTCACTATATATGTTTTGCGGTGATTATACGGTCACTATATATGTTTTGCGGTGATTATACGGTCACTTGCTCACAGTTCAGCATCAGATTGCACTCTGTTGACCGGCCAAATAGTCTGCGTGGTGCCATGTTGACTTGTTAAATTGACCACGTTCCTTGTGGGTCCCACCTGTCAGTTTGCATAGGCAAAAGGTCAGATAACACCAAATTTACCCAGGCGCGACAAGGCTCCAACCCGTGCGCGGGAGTCACCTGGTTGTGTATGTATCTGTCAGGGCCTGATGTGTGCGCATGCACGTGTAGGTTGAGCACTTGAGCGTGAGAGTGTGTGTTGGTCGTGTGGTGTACTGGTGTGTGCATGCATGCGTGCGTGTGTGCGTGTGAGTGTTGTGTGCGTGCGTGTGAGTGTTGCGTGCGTGTGTGGCTGCGTGTGTATGTGTGAGTGTTGCGTGCGTGCGTGGGTGCACGTGTTTGTGTGAGTGTTGCGTGGATGCAGTTCGTGTGCATGCGTGCGTGTGTGTATAATCTCCACACCAGCTCCTGTGTGTTAAAACAGACGGCTCAGCATACCAATACAAGGCCACCTTGTCCGTTGTGCCCGCGGTCATGACTTTGAACCACCGTCCAAATATATTTTTGTCGTTTGTTTTCATTCTTACTAGAAAGATGCCCGTGCGTTGCACGTAACATCAACATGCATTTGTATGACTTGTTTATCTTGTGAGAGAAAAGGATGAACTAGGGAAGGCCTTATTTGCAAATGTGGAGAGGTGTGTGGGTACCTTTTTGCAAAATTGCCATAGTTTCTTTCCTATCCGTCAGATATAAATCGGACGGCCTATATTGCAGGATGGCAGGCACACCATCATCACCAACTTTGTTTTTTATAGGAGTGTATTTTATAAGAGTGTAGATGTAGAGTAGATACAAGTCGACGGGTGGGCACGATGGTAGTGAGATAATGTGATGCAACACTAGAGGTGCCACGTGGAGCGTTTAACTGGTCAACTAGTCATGTCATGAGCAAATACAGAGTTGTACGGTGAGCCCGTGACTGTATAATAACCACTAAATGTAAATGGTGACCGTAATGAATGGATTCTTAAGTACAATGTATGTATCATGCTTTCGCTTCAAATACAATGATCGTCATTGCATATATCGCGAGAGAAAGATGAAACATGCGTGAATTTTATGGGGGCTTACTTTTAGAGGACATGGAGATAGTTTTGTGTGCATACGTGAAAGGGGCGTACAGGGGGGTATCCGATGGGGACAGAGATGCTCTTCATTTCTCTTTATTATGAATAACTTTGTATATAGTATAAAAATATACAAATTCACAGTGCGGAATAAATATCATTGTGGGCACCATGCAATGCAAATTAGTGCTCGTACTCCTCCATATAACTTTGTAATGTTGTATATATGTAGAAACTCTAAAATAATTTTTTGGCCACACTTTATTCAAAAGGAATGTTGTATGCGAAATAAATGTGAAGAGAGGGCTTTTTAGATCAATGGGGGACGTGATGTAACATGTGTGAATGTGTAGTTGATGCATTTGGCGGGGCCTAGAGAGGTATGTGTGTGTATTACGTATTCGAGAGAGGCATGGATAGAGGGGCCGACAGGGGGGGCGTGGGAGAGATAGCATGAGAGTGGTCTACAGGGAGAGATAGACGAATATGACGTCGCGAAAAGAGATTCCATTCCCTTGAGTGTTTATATGCAAGGGGGGAGAGAATAGAGGCACCAGGAAAAATTTTCTATGTGTGTGGTGTTTGTGTTGGTATGTGTGGGTGTGAGAAGATAATGAGACGTGGGGGCAGAGGGTGTGTCACCGCGTGAGGTCCAGTGGGTTGAGGTGAGGCCCTTCGTTCGGTTCCGTCCTGCGCCACATTGGTCGGCCGTGACGCATTTAGGAAGACCCATGGATGACTAGTCGTACAAGACAAAGATAGCAGAATTGTGAAGGACTCTGTGTCCACTGACAAAGCTGGCTAGGATTTGTAACCCTAGGTTCTTGGACTAAGGTAACCCCTTTAATTCTAATATTACTATTCATCCAACCTAACTTTAAGGGGCATCCTACAAAATGTTGTGCTAGAATCATACTCGTCGATTAGGAAGAGAGGTGTGAGACAATGCGTGAGAGACAGGCGTAAAGATAATGTGCGTACGTGAGACACGTAGGCAGGTGCATGTATATAGAAAGGGTCAATGAGGATTGTGCGTGTGTATGTTTGCGAGAGGAAGAGTGCTTGTGATAAAGGTTAGTGAAAATAGTTGTAAATGGTTACGAGAGGGAGGGAGGGTTATATCTAGAGCATGTGTGCGAGAAAGACACCTCGGGAGGGAGTGTGTGAGCATGTGTGAGAGACCACCGATGGAGAGTGAAACTACACGTAAAAGACTGCTCTAGACATTGATTAAAGATATAAATTGTATCCAAATATTAGGATGGGATCATGATATTTGCAATTCGCGTAAGGAGCGGTCATTGATCCATCAGACATCTAGATTCTATCGAATTTGAGCATGTCTATGTTATTATTCGACACAATTGATCCACATAGTTAGTATTTTGAACTCCAGACAATGCATCGCTTTAGCAATCGAATATAAACGTGAGTATAGTTCATGTTGTGTGTGTAAAGCACATTATACATACGAAAGTTACACAATGGACATTATAAATAGCTACTACCTATGAACTAGCATACATTTGAATTCAACTTAAGGTGGTTTAAAAAAATCGAATTCAACATGAAGTCCATTCAATTATTTGAATTTGATATCACGGCATTTGTAAACCATACCTAAATTATGGGGGCACCAATCTTTGCTCTGATTTTGTACATAATAGCATATATAGTCGTGTACAAAATAGATTCAAATTTAGCTCCTCCATTCCAAAATGATCGTAGTTATAGGATTTTCAAGTGTCAAAATTTCAAAAAGAAGCAGATAATTTAATGAGGTTTTCAAACATACAAGGTCAAATATAACGTTGTCTACTTAGGTCAATCCTCATAGTTCAAGAGTACTCTAAACGTGAATGCTTGTGTTTCAAAATTTCGAACGAAGCGCCAAAAGAGCCTCTACTCGCCCGAAACCGCGTGAGACCAATGTTTGGTAGTACAAGGAAATTACTTTTCTAATAACTCCGACCCGTGAAACCTATCGGCCCGACGTCCAAAGGTCTAAACCGGGGTAGGTTTGTAGCTTCATCTAGACGCCACGCAACCGCATCCAAAAAACATTCATACACAATGGCCGCCTAAGCACACATGCGTTTGGCCGAAATCGCTCCCGCCCACTATTTGGGACACCTAGGATTACCATCCTACCCCCGACCCGCAGTAGGTCCAAAATTTAAGAGGGGGGCAAAGTTTGTACTTTCCCCAAATTTCAAACAAGCGCGTCCCATCTTCTGTTCAAAAAAGCCAAAAACAAGCGCGTCCCAGACCGAAACATGGTTCCCCCCACCCGTCCGATTCCCCATTCGTACTCCGTGGGCGCCAAAACTACCACTCCACCAGTCGCGAAACCCCGGCGTCCTCCGTCCGCCACCCCATCCCACACATCAACCGCCGCCCTCCTCCATCACGCTGGAGCCGATACCCCGACGTCGTCGTCCACCGCAACCTCAACTGCAACACCCTCCACGGCTAGTAGTTGAAGCCGAGGCCGAGCCGTCCGTACCCAAGCCAGTTCAACCACGCCATCCTATGCCTCACCGCTGCCGCTCCAACTTCGCCACCCTCCACCGCACCGGAGCTGTTCCTGCTACGCCGTCCTTCGCCGCCTCGGATCTGCTTCCCCTCCACCGACATACGGCCACGGCAACATAGTCAACAATTTGGCCATGGGTTCGTCCAAGCCTGCACCCTCCAAAACATCGGTTTCCCTGGTAAAAAGAAGAAAATCGGCGCGACATGTGGAGAGAACATCGGTTTCCCCGGTAAAAAGAAGAAAATTGGCGCGACATGTGGAGGTGACCACACCGGCAACCGAAAAAGGTACTCCTCTTCCCTTATTCATGCAAATCTTACGTCTCTACTTGCACGGTATTCATCCCACAGAAGACACTAGTTGACCGCTTCTTCTTGATACTAGATATTCCTAGTAACTCACGATGCACAAGGTTTCTCCTCATATACTATTTCACCTTAGCTAGAGGTCCGTCGCCCCCCTGAATTTCAATTTCTGGCCAGTTGATTCCCAATTAACGGAAGCATTCCCCAGCGTAACAGGCGCTAGTACGTCTATTACGCCGGGGAAGCAGCGCCTTGGTGTTTATCTTAGGGGCGTGTGCGGCCTAGAGCTACTGGCGCCCGATCTGGAGGTCGGCCGGGATTAAAGGGATGGCCTGGGGCGCTGCCAAGCACGGCGGTGGTGTGAGGTCGATGGGAGGGCGGAGCGGCGGAGGCAGGGGTCTGGGCCGGTGGTCGCTGGCGGTTCGATAAAGATCGTCAAGAGTGACCGGCGGGAGGTAGACGAAGGCCATCTGCCCGTTCCTTATAGATCGGACGGTTCATTAAAAAAATCGACTGACCTATTTATTTCCAGTCGACTGTTATCTTAGATATGACCACATGTGGTGGTGTGCTTGAGGAGTACCTACATTTCCTGTGCTCATATATTACAAAATCATACGGAGTAGAATCTAATGTTATTTGCCATGCAATGTTGTAGAGCTATCATATGTCTCCTGTCATTTATTTTTCATCCACCTTCTATCTGCTACTTTTACAGTGCAGTAGTTCTGCACACACTTCACCCTTACTCTCAGTATTGTGTTTTTATGCAAGGGTATTTCAGACTCTGCTGCCATGAGAGAAGCCAAAAAGAAAAGAGAGAAGTCGCTCCATCTTGGTGTGCGGCTAGGCAAGACACGTTACAACGCTATAAAGGATGGAGTGTCAGCAGATGGAGACGGTAAACGTAGCTCTGGAGTTGATGACCTCGCTCGCAATGAACCACCATCCCAGGTGCTTGCTTTAACTTCGCGGTGTCATATGTGGTTGCATGTTCCATATGGTGTCTAGCTTGTATTCGAAAGGCCGAAGTCGGTAAGATAAGGAAAGATATTTTTTACATGAACCACCATCCCATGAGCACCAGAAGACAAATAGCTAGTCAGGGCACTGGCCGAGCCAGTGACAAGCCCAGCAAATATAGGCATCACCTGGAAGCCAACTAAAAAGCTGCAATGGTGGCGAAGCAGCCCGCCTCCCACCAGGCTCTCAGGTCCTACATGATCATGCTCACCACTCCAGCCGGATGTCTAGCTTGTATTGCTTCCAATTTGGTTAAATTGCATCTACTTAGCTTACACATTATACCTTTGAATATGACATGCCTTTCTGTTTTTGGTACATACTAGTACATCTGTCTATTAACCATGTTCTTACGTCAAACTAATGTTCTTGTGTATCCCTCATCAATCACTTATGACGAGGCAGGCAGGCAAGGGGACTACTCCTCATTTAAAGAATGCAGCGTCAGCCTCCCGACATGATTCTCAAGAAATAGAAATGCTAGATGAAGATAGTGAACATAGCTCTGTAGTTGATTACCGCATTTCCCCTACACTATCATCGAAGATGCTTGCTCTAACTTGGCAGTGTGATATGTGGTTGCATGTTGCATATGGTGTCTAGATTGTAATTCTTCTAATCTGGTTAAACTGCATGTGCTAGTATGCTTAGCTTATACATTTTACCTGTTAATGTGACATGCCTTCTTGTATTTAGTACATAGTACATCTGTCTATTAAGCATGTACTTACATAAAACTATTGTTTTTTTTGTATCTCGCATCAATCAACATGATGAGACACCTTTAGTATATGCAGTGTGATATTAGTTGCATCTTTCAGATGATTTATAGCATGCGCTGCTTCTAATTTGTTGAAATTCCATTTATGATGGGAAGCTTTTAACTTGGCAGAGTCATATTAGTTGCATCTTTCATGTGGTGTCTAGCTTGCATTGCTTCTTATTTGCTGGAATGGTTTCTACTTAGTTTACAGAAACAGCTGTGAACATGCCATGACGTCCTGTTTTCGTACATATTCCATCCTAGTATCATGTGTTTTCCTTACATCAAAGTAGTGATTGTCAGTATCATGCATGAATGAGTTCTGAAGAGAGAATTTTATTGCTTTTTCTTGTCGGTTTTACTTGACAATTCAAAATCAATAAAGTGGAAGGAAGTTAGCAAAGCAGTGGATAAAGGTGCTCCTTCCGAACGGAGGGCCTCTACAGTTTCTGCTCCTCCACACCCCCAAGATGATTTCCAAGACAACACATGCATAGACACTCAACAAAGTTGTGTTTATGATGAGCACGTCTCCCCTAGTGCAGCATCACCGGTGCTCCCTCTAACTTGGCACTGTTATATGTGGTTGCATGTTATGTGTGATGTCTAGCTTGTATTGCTTCTAATTTTGTTGAATTCCATCTCTTACTTTACACATTATACTTGAATAAGACACGTGTTCCTGTTTCTAGAACATACAATATCTATCTATCACCATGTTCTTACATCAAATTACTATTGTTGTGTAACCTGCAACAATCACTTATCATCAGACACGTTTGACTTCGGAGTGTGGTATAGGTTACACCTCACATTCTTTTCTAGCTTGTACTACTAATTTGTTGAAATGTTACTTATGACGAGACAGATTTAACTTGGTAGAGTGATATTCATTGCATCTTTCATATGGTGTCTAGCTTTCATTGCTTCTAATTTGTTGAAATGCCTTCTCCTTAGTTTACACATCATAAGCTGTGAATATGCAATGCTGTGAATATGCAATGGCACTAATGACGAGAGACCTCTAACATGCTAGTGTGATGTTGTTTGCATCTTGCATATGATTTATTTCTTGTACTGCTTCACATTTGTTTAAACACCATTTATGATGAGACACTGTTAACTTGGCAGAGTGATATTTGTAGCATCTTTCAGATGGTGTCTACCTTCCATTGCATTGCTTCTAATTTGGTGAAATGTCTTCTTCTTAGTTTACACATGATAGTTCTGGTTATCTCTTCCATCCTGTTTTTCATACATATTACATCCTCCTATCATGTGGTTTTCTAACATCAAAGTTTAGTTCATCTGCATCACGCATCAATTTGTTCTGAAGAACTAAATTGTTATTCGTTTTTCTTGTCAGCTTGACTTAACATGGCACAGAGAAAGAGGAAGAAGCACATAATGCCAGGGAATGAGAAGCGGATGAATCGTGTAGATTCTGCTGGTACTGATGGTGCAATAGAAGGTCAAAGTCCAGCGGGAAATTCTACAAACACGGCATCCCATGCTACACAAGTTGCAAAAAAAGCCAAACAGAAACAAGTAGCTGCCACCGAACAAGCTGAGACAGCCCTAGTTCTTGCAACACCTACCACAGTACTACCAGCTGCACGAATTACTCATGCATCAACTGAGCTAGCAGCATCTTCCCAAGCTCCCTTGCCTCCTGACACTAATTCCAAGCACTCTTGACACAAGACAAGTTGGCAATATCAGATGAACCTTGTGAGCTTCAACAGCAAGAAGGTAGTTGCTGGAGTCAAGTTACAGTTGCATGCTTCTTTTAGTCTCACAATTTCATGTACACTAACACTTCCTATGTTTGTTGTTGGACTAGAACCTAGGCGCAAGAGGGATAATGCTTGATAGGTTAACTAAATCTAGAGGAGGAAGAATGGAGATCCGTTTTGAGGCAGGTTTAAAAAGGCCACGTGATGCTACAGAGTCAGCCAAGTTAGTATCAGAGGCAGCGGTTGCTGTTAGGTGTCATGTACGTATCCTCCCAACATGGATTCAGTACAGGAATGACAAAGACGAAACCCAGTTCAACAACTTCCTCGACCATTTTTCTGTAAGTATGGTTATGTATGGAAACTAGTAATATCGTCTTGCTCTGTCCAATACTTTGTAGGTTGCTGATAATGAGACTCCCATAATTTTCAACAGATGAGGTTCAAGTTGGATAGCCAAGATGATGCAACTAGAGAAGCTTGCACCCATGTTTTCAAGTATGCTCTGCGACAGTATCGGTATAACTTGAGGAAAACTCACTTTGAAGGCAAGGCTAATAGTGAACTTGCCCAAACATCTCCAGTGGAGAATATATCTGATGAAGACTGGATAGGCCTCGTTGAACACTGGTCCGATCCGAAGTATCAGGTACATTATATATATGTCATCAGATCACATGTTGAAGTCCTATTTATGCATGTGCCACACAAATCTATCTTCTTGTATGTGAACTGTTCAAAGAACAAGGCCAACCGTACGAAAGTGAAATTCCAACAGACGACAGGATCTCGTAGCTATATTGCACACTGTGAGGCTCTTGTAATTAGCTACTGTTTCACTCTTTTCGTTGTACCATATTATCAGATCTATATTGACTTGTTCCAAATGCAGAGGAAAGCCCGCAAGGACCAAAAAGTACCTGAACCACATGCTGTGGAAATCTTCAAGGACTGTCACACCAGCAAGAAGAAGGGCATGACTACACTAGTCAAAGCCGCTGTTGTAAGTCCTTAATACTCATGCCTTTTAACTACTACTTACTCTGACTTGTGCCTTGGACTGCATGGTTTGCAGCCAATGTCTATTACTCTTTTCAATTTTATACACAATTGTCTTAGCGTATCATTGCACCTTACAAGGTTTAAAAGAGAGGAGTGATGTTCCTTTGATCTTGACCCGTAATCTAGTTCCGTGCTGGACTTGCCCACACAATGTTACAATTGCATGTTTGTCTGTTCTTAGTTGTTTTGTGATATGAATGATGCCATACTATGCTTACCGTATTATAAACTTCGTCTCTTTATCCTTAGCCCTCAATACTATGTGAAGAAATAGACAATACATTAGCGATGGTACATGGTCATATGTTTGGAACCTGGTTTTATTATGTACTTTGCAATAAAATACAACTAATATTTTACATGGGTTCACCAGAATAAGTTCTGTATATAGACCAAAGCTATTTTGTTTGGTTTTGCTGCCTCCTTAATATCTTTTGTTCTGGTACTACTAATGTAAAACCTCAACTTTTCAGTGAGCTATGGAAAAAACGGTGGAACCGCCACCTTCTGAAGGTGGCGAGGCTACTATAACCGCAATGTCAGCTCTTGCTGCAGTGGGTCAGTACCTGTCCACTAACAGTGCCAAAAGCACGTTCCTGCATAAAACTGGGTTGGTTGTTAATGCAATATCATCCAAACTGCCTCATGATCAAGATATGCAAGCTCAAAGCAATGTTGTATCTGCGCTCCAAACACAAGTCCATTCCCTAACAAAGACCCTTTGTGAAACAAGGAGAGAAACATTGCTCAATGTCGTCAAGATATGCATGGTTTTGAAACCAAACTATCAGACATTTGCTATGTTGTTCAGGAGCCTAGGGGAAATGAAGGCGAGGGTTATGGTGCTCCATCGGACAATACAGCATGAGAACGTAACAGTCAGGTCAAATGAACTGAGCTTCTGAACTTCTCATGGTGCATTTGTCTCCTAGACTATTAAGTTTTATGCCAACCTTCCTTTTGGTGCGATACAAAATTTATTCTTAACGTGCAGCCACCGGCTGAAGAAAATAGCAAGCCATTTTTGTATAGTGTAGGGTGTTCCCTATATTTGCACTGGTGGCGATCTTTGATGCCGAGTGGATGTAATCTGTGCAATCGCCTTAATAGCCTAGCATTAGTTTCGGGCTTATTTATTTCCTAGCCTTCTTTTTCCCTGGTTTGCTAGTGGCCGCAACTACCATGGGCCATATACGGGCCGTAGGATCCATGGATCTCCTACGGGCCATCGATAAATGGGCACTACAAAAAAATACGCTTCCGTGATGATACGTGTTTGTCACAGTAGGTCGCGTTTTTTGTCATGCATGTACATCCATGACAAATTTATGACAGAATCAAGATAGTCATACCTTTGCTGTCGTAGAAGTGTTCCATGACATTACCAAAATTATCATCACGGAAGTGTCCACTTCCATGACGATAAATCGCGCGTCACAGAAGTGCTTTCGTCAAGGGTGACCGACACATGGCATCCACCGTAACGGAACGCCGTTAAGCTATCGGGTCGGGTTTTGGATCCGATAACCCGTTAACAGCCCCGACCAATGGGAAATTTCCATGTGTAAAATTCTTATTGGCCGGACGAAACATGTGCCAGCTCGTCAGTGGGTCAGATAGGCGCCTATGATACATCGACACGTGGCACGACCCAATAGAGGCCCATTCCTATGAAAAGGCCGGCCCGTTTGACTTGGTCAAAAGCTGGCGGGCCGGCCCATGTAAAGCATGTTAACGGCCTGTTCACATATAGCCCATTTACATCCCACTAACCCAAGGCCCGTTACGCCCTATCCGAATTAGGCTCAGTAGCGTGATCTGGGCCACCCAATATGATTCCAGCCCATTTTCACTTCTGGCCCATGTATGGCCCATGACGTCTTTCGGCCCATATGAGGCCCTATGTAACTCTTGGCCTATTAACGACCCGTGGTGAAACTGGCCCGTAATGAACAGTGTATCACTTTTCACCCATTAACGGCCCGTGGTGAAACTGGCCCGTAATGAACAGTGTATCACTTTATACCCATTATCGGCCCGTTATTCCGTTGGGCCTTTTCCAGACCATGTTATCTTTCGGCCTTCTCAGAGCCCATTTATTCTTGGGCTCATTTCAAGCATTCGTTTACTTACGGCCCATTACTGTCATTTTCTGCTTGTGGGCCAAATTCAGCCCGTGGTTACAGTCGGCCCATTTGTGGTCCTTTAATACGTTGGGCCGTTTTCATAGCATCATCAAATACGGCCTATTAACGATGGCCCGTTTATGGTCGGCCCGTGAACGGACAATTCCAACTCTAGCCCGATTACGGCCATAATGCAGCCTGTTATTGGCCCATGTTTGGCCATCGATCATACTGCTCGTATAAGGCCCATTGATGATACGGCCCGTAGAAGGCCCGTTGTTTCTACGGCCCGTAGAAGGCCCATTGTTTCTACGGCCCGTAGAAGGCCCACTGTTTCTACGGCCCGTAGGAGGCCCAATGTCACTACAGTAAATATTAGCCTATGGTTATTATGGCCTAGTTTTAAAAAATAGGTTATTGCAGCCACTAGCAAACCGCGGAAAAAGAACTTCAATGACTAGAAGCAAACAAATAAACAAGACAACAAGGAAATAAATAAGCAAGCAACTTATGCTAGGCTATCACGGCTATCACACATATTACATCCATTGGGCATCAAAGTTCGCCACCAGTGCAAATAAACGCGCCAACAAAAGAATATACAAAACTGAGAGCACTTCAGAAGGCACTAGGCCTGGCCAGGTAGGGCCCCCCAAACAGCTGAAGAAGCTGAGTAGACCTCAGTTGTGTCAACGAGAGATGCAGCAACACTAGATTTAAGGCATGATGGTGCGCACGGCAGTCCTCTGACATCTTCATTGCATCTTTGACTTCAAGTCGGACCTGAGCTGAAGCAAGCCTTTCTGCTTTAAGTTGAGACTGGAGAAGTCGAACTGATTGAGGCAGCGACTGCACAGAGGTTTTCTCACACCTGCTGGTGAGTAGCTTCAACTCACTGTCTTCATCAAGAAAGGACCTTGGGGTCATCTCGCTGTCCTCAAGATGGTTTGGCTCACTATCTTCCCTAAAGTTCTGCCTGGCGCAAGAGATACGAGTCTGAAAGAGAAACAAGGAGACATGTAACAGGTTTCACAATTATATAAGCAAATAAATTGATCTGTTTTGCATAAGGAACATGTTTTTACAACTACAATTTGAAACTCGTAGTTGTTGCAAACATCCAATCAGATGTAAACAGCAAAGCAAACAGCAGTGGAGGAAATGATGCCTATCCTAATCTATACTAGAACTAAGTTCGAAGGCTTGAGAAGGATGAACTTACATTACATGTTAACACTGGCTGGACAAAGCCCTTCTCCATGTTGATGGAATGATAATTCAATAAATTCCCCAAAGAAAATTCTTTATAAGCGTTGCCATTATTCTAAATTTTGCAAAGAGTAAATATAGATCAAATAATATTGGAAGAAACAGAGGATAATGAAGCTCAGGTGCAGACTGATGATACATAATCAAATAGCAATTAATGAAGTACAACGTTACAAGGCAAAAGGGAGAGAGGTATTGACAAGAGCAATGCAGAGCCCATTATTGTTTTGAGATCGTATGATCCTTTGAGCAAGGAGATTCATCTGAAATTAGTTTTCATACAAGAGAAAAGGTAAGGCACAAGCAGAAATTTAGGAGTTCAAATTTTGAATTGATATCATAGACAGTACCTGACGCTGGTCTCCCAGCAGTTCTAATAGGGGTTTGGCCACTGGGGTAGGGGTAAAGTGTGGTACAGTTGGGCCTGTGTTTTCTGTGGCTGCTGATCTATCTGATTTAACAGGTATCACTACCTTTTCTAAATACCTAGTTTGTACTCCTTGAGGATCTGCACTCACCCTCTTCCTTTTGGACATCTATTACAAACTAACAACATTTTACTGAAAAAACATAGTCTGATGACACATGGAATAGGTACAGAAAATGGATATGTATGGCATATACTCATATATGATGCTTAAACTAAGCAAATGGTGTAACAAAGTAGAAGTAATGAAAGAGGTCAGAAGCAAAATATGTGCGACCAATACAACTTTGCAAAGTTAGAGCAAGCACCTTGATGGGTGAATAAGATAGGCCATCCTCCACCATGCCAAGTTTGTTAGCCAGTGGATCGTTCCGCAATATTCCTGTCGTGCGCCCATTCTCATATTCATTTTGATAATGTTCAATATCTGGCATGCATGAAAACATAAAAACAAGTGAGATTTTCTTTGTAATGCAGAAGTGATTCTAATCCAATACTGCCTCCCTGTAAACCCCTTTGTGCTATCTCTGCAGTTCTTTTAGAAGATGCCATGCATGCTGTAATTTGTTGTGTATATTAATATAATGTGGCCTACTACTCAAAATATGAGAGCTCCAGAAGTGATGACACTTCGCAGATGATAGCTTCAACATATAGTAAAGAAGAATAAGTCGACCTGACCTGACACATTCAAAATATACTAAGGGAGAACAACTCGACCTGACCAGTCGACCGCAAGAGAAGAGTATCATCTTAAAGAAGAGCAGAAGAGCAAGCAGATTGAAGATATTACAAGTCTTTTAATACAATGTCGGTTGGCCACCCATGATGAACCAGAGTGCATACAGAAATACTATTCTTTCCGGTCTCTCCATATGTGGCTCACATGCATTTCGAAACTAAAGTAGGAACATTTAGCTAACCAATTCAACATCTCTCAGTTTTACTAATATCAGCAATAATATCAGATATGAATTTGTAGAACTAAGCTTGTTTAGCTCGATGGGTGGAGCAGTGCTATTACGACACGAACTACGTAGGCTGATTGTGGTCATCATAAAACGGGGAAAACATAAGCATGATGAGTACAATGTTGACCGTGGCAGTGGGATGGCAGATCTGAAGCTGCAAACTGCGCAAAGGGTAGTTAGCAACCGATGTTTGCTTGGAAATAACAACTAAGATTTGGTACGGACAAGAAAGTACGGTCAACAAGTGACAAAGAAATGCAATTATGCTGTCTCTCTATATGTTGCGACATGCATTTGGAAACTCAAGTGGGACCTTTAGCTAACCAACTAAATGTGTCGGTTAACTAATATCAGTATCATATCACAATCATATTTGAACAACTAATCTTTCGAATTCTGACTGTTGTGTTGTTCAGCTTCAAGGGTGGAGTAATGCTAGTACGATAGAAAGCACCTACGCAGATCATAGTAGAGCAGATAAAAGGGGAAAACCCTAAGCATCAAGAGAAAAATCAGGAAAGTGGAACTAGCTGGACCAGTGGGTGGCGCACATGCTTTTCGAAACGAATATTGGAGCATTAGGTGACCAATTAAAGGTTCTCTATTTTAGTGATACGAGCATCATATCAGATTCTTATTTCAACACGTAAGCTTTGGGTTGAGGTCTTGAGTGTTGGGGAAAGTAGTAATTTCAAAAAAATTCCTACGCACACGCAAGATCATGGTGATGGCATAGCAACGAGAGGGGAGAGTGTTGTCCACGTACCCTCGTAGACCGTAAGCGGAAGCGTTATGACAACGCGGTTGATGTAGTCGTACGTCTTCACGATCCGACCGATCCAAGCACCGAACGTACGGCACCACCGTGTTCAGCACACGTTCAGCTCGATGATGTTCCTCGGGCTCCAATCCAGCAAAGCATCGGGGATGAGTTCCGTCAGCACGACGGCATGGTGACGATGATGATGTTCTACCGGTGCAGGGCTTCGCCTAAACTCCGCGACGATATGACCGAGGTGGAATATGGTGGAGGGGGACACCGCACACGGCTAAGGAACGATCCGCAGATCAACTTGTGTCTATGGGGTGCCCCCTGCCCCCGTATATAAAGGAGTGGAGGAGGGGAGGGCCGGCCCTCTCTATGGCGCGCCCTAGGGGAGTCCTACTCCCACCGGGAGTAGGATTCCCCCTTTCCTAGTCTAACTAGGAGTCCTTGCAAGTAGTAGGAGTAGGAGACAAGGAAGGGGAAGAGAGAAGGGAAGGAAGGAGGGGGTGCGGCCCCTCTCCCTAGTCCAATTCGGACTAGGCCTTGGGGGGGCGCGCAGCTTGCCCTAGGCAGCCCCTCTCTCTTTCCCGTATGGCCCAATAAGGCCCAATACTTCTCCCGGCGAATTCCCGTAACTCTCTGGTACTCCGAAGAATACCCGAATCACTCGGAACCTTTCCGAAGTCCGAATATAGTTGTCCAATATATCGATCTTTACGTCTCGACCATTTTGAGACTCCTCGTCATGTCCCCGATCTCATCCGGAACTCCGAACTCCTTCGGTACATCAAAACTCATAAACTCATAATAAAACTGTCATCGAAACCTTAAGCGTGCGGACCCTACGGGTTCGAGAACTATGTAGACATGACCTAGAACTATTCTTTGTCAATAACCAATAGCGGAACCTAGATGCCCATATTGGCTCCTACATATTCTACGAAGATCTTTATCGGTCAAACCGCATAACAACATACTTTGTTCCCTTTGTCATTGGTATGTTACTTGCCCGAGATTCGATCGTCGGTATCCAGTACCTAGTTCAATCTCGTTACTGGCAAATCTCTTTACTCGTTCCATAATACATCATTTCATAACTAACTCATTAGTTACAATGCTTGCAAGGCTTAGGTGATGAGTATTACCGAGAAGGCCCAGAGATACCTCTCCGACAATCGGAGTGACAAAACCTAATCTCGAATTATGCAAACTCAACATGTACCTTTGGAGACACCTGTACAGCACCTTTATAATCACCCAGTTACGTTGTGACGTTTGGTAGCACACAAAGTGTTCCTCCGGTAAACAGGAGTTGCACAATCTCATAGTTGCAGGAACTTTGTATAAGTCATGAAGAAAGCAATAGCAACATACTAAACGATCAAGTGCTAGGCTAACAGAATGGGTCATGTCAATCACATCATTCTCCTAATGATGTGATCCCGTTAATCAAATGACAACTCTTTTGTCCATGGCTAGGAAACTTAACCATCATTGATTCACGAGCTAGTCAAGTAGAGGCATACTAGTGACACTATGTTTGCCTATGTATTCACACATGTATTATGTTTCCGGTTAATACAATTCTAGCATGAATAATAAACATTTATCATGAAATAAGGAAATAAATAATAACTTTATTATTGCCTCTAGGGCATATTTCCTTCAGTCTCCCACTTGCACTAGAGTCAATAATCTAGTTCACATCGCCATGTGATTTAACACCAATATTCATATCTGTATATGATTAACACCCATAGTTCACATCGTCATGTGACCAACACCCAAAGGGTTTACTAGAGTCAATAATCTAGTTCACATTGCTATGTGATTAACACCCAAAGAGTACTAAGGTGTGATCATGTTTTGCTCATGAGAGAAGCTTAGTCAACGGGTCTGTCACATTCAGAGCCGTATGTATTTTGCAAATATTCTATGTCCACAATGCTCTGCACGGAGCTACTCTAGCTAATTGCTCCCACTTTCAATATGTATCCAGTTTGAGACTTAGAGTCATCCGGATTGGTGTAAAAGTTTGCATCGTTGTAACTTTTTACGATGGGCTCTTTTATCACCTCCATAATCGAGAAATATCTCCTTAGTCCTCACTAAGGATATTCTGGACCACTGTCCAGTGATCTACTCTTAGATCAAAATTGTATTCCTTTTGTCAAACTCAGAGCAAGGTATACAATAGGTCTGGTTCACAGCATAGCATACTTTATAGAACCTATGACTGAGGCATGGGGAATGACTTTTCATTCTCTTTCTATTTTCTGCCATGGTCGGGTCTTGAGTCTTACTCAACTTCACACCTTTGCATCACAGGCAAGAACTCCTTCTTTGACTGTTCCATTTTGAACTATTTCAAAAATTTATCAAGGTATGTACTCATTGAAAAATCTTATCAAGCGTCTTGATATATCTATATAGATCTTGATGCTCAATGTGTAAGCAGCTTCACTGAGGTCTTGCTTTGAAAAACTCTTTTTCAAGTATCCTTTCATGCTATCCAGAATTTCTATATCATTTCCAATCAACAATATGTCATCCACATATAACATTAGAAATGCTACAGAGCTCCCACTCACTTTCTTGTAAATACAGGCTTCCCCAAAAATCTGTATAAAACCATATGCTTTGATCAACTCATCAAAGCGTATATTCCAACTCCGAGAGGCTTGCACCAGTCCATAAATGGATCGCTGGAGCTTGCACACTTTGTTAGCACCTTTAGGATTGACAAAACCTTCTGGTTGCATCATATACAACTCTTCTTTAATAAATTCATTGAGGAATGCAGTTTTGACATCCTTTTGCCAGATTTCATAAAATGTGGCAATTGCTAACATGATTCGGACAGACTTAAGCATAGATACGAGTGAGAAACTCTCATCATAGTCAACACTTTGAACTTGTCGAAAACCTTTTGTGACAATTCTAGCTTTGTAGATAGTAACAATACTATCAGCGTCCGTCTTCCTCTTAAAAATCCATTTAATTAACATGGTTTGCTGATCATCGAGCAAGTCAATCAAAGTCCATACTTTGTTCTCATACATGGATCATATCTCAGATTTTATGGCCTCAAGCCATTTCGCGGAATCTGGGCTCATCATCGCTTCCTCATAGTTCGTAGGTTCATCATGGTCTAGTAACATGACTTCCAGAATAGGATTACCGTACCACTCTGGTGTGGATCTTACTCTGGTTGATCTACGAAGTTCAGTAACAACTTCATCTGAAGTTTCTTGATCATCATCATTAACTTCCTCACTAATTGGTGTAGGTGTCACAGGAACCGATTTCTATGATGAACTACTTTCCAATAAGGGAGCTGGTACTGTTACCTCATCAAGTTCTACTTTCCTCCCACTCACTTCTTTCAAGAGAAACTCCTTCTCTAGAAAGGATCCATTTTTGGCAACAAATATCTTGCCTTCGGATCTGTGATAGAAGGTGTACCCAACAATTTCCTTTGGGTATTCTATGAAGACGCACTTCTCCGATTTGGGTTCGAGCTTATCAGGATGAAACTTTTTCACATAAGCATCGCAGCCCCAAACTTTAAGAAACGACAACTTGGGTTTCTTTCTAAACCACAGTTCATATGGTGTCATCTCAACGGATTTAGATGGTGCCCTTTTAACGTGAATGCAGCTGTCTCTAATGCATAACCCAAAAACAATAGTGGTAAATCAGTAAGAGACATCATAGATCGCACTATATCCAATAAAGTGCGGTTACGATGTTTGGACACACCATAACATTGTGGTGTTCCAGGTGGCATGAGCTGTGAAACTATTCCATATTGTTTTAATTGAAGACCAAACTCGTAACTCAAATATTCGTCTCCGTGATCAGATCGCAGAAACTTAATTTTCTTGTCACGATGATTTTTCCACTTCACTCTGAAATTCTTTGAACCTTTCAACTATTTCAGACTTATGTTTCATCAAGTAGATATACCCATATCTGCTCAAATCATCTTGTGAAGGTCAGAAAATAGAGATACTTGCCACGAGCATCAACACTCATTGGATCGCATACATCGGTATGTATTATTTCCAATAAGTCAGTAGCTTGTTCCATTGTTCCGGAGAACGCAGTTTTAGTCATCTTGCACAAAAGGCACGGTTCGCAAGCATCAAATGATTCATAACCAAGTGATTCCGAAAATCCATCTTTATGGAATTTCTTCATGCGCTTTACACCGATATGACCAAAACGGCAGTGCCACAAATAAGTTGCACTATCATTATTAACTTTGCATCTTTTGGCATCAATATTATGAATATGTGCATCACTACGATCGAGATCCAACAAACTATTTTCATTGGGTGTATAACCATCGAAGATCTTATTCATGTAAACAGAATAACAATTATTCTTTAACTTCAAATGAATAACCGTATCGCAATAAACATGATCAAATCATATTCATGCTCAACGCAAACGCTAAATAACATTTATTTAGGTTTAACACTAATCTCGAAAATATAGGGAGTGTGTGATGATGATCATATCAATCTTGGAACTATTTCCAACACTCATCGTCACTTCCCCTCAACTAGTCTCTGTTTATTATGTAACTCCTGTTTCGAGTTACTAATCTTAGCAACCGAACAAGTATCAAATACTCAGGGGTTACTATAAACACTAGTAAAGCACACATCAATAACCTGTATATCAAATATACCCTTGTTCACATTGCCATCCTTCTTATCCACCAAATATTCAGGGCATTTCCGCTTCCAGTGACCATTTCCTTTGCAGTGTAAGCACTCAGTTTCAGGCTTTGGTCCAGCTTTGGTCTTCTTCACGGGAGTGACAACTTGTTTGCCATTCTACTTGAAGTTTCCCTTTCTTTCCCTTTGCCCTTTTCTTGAAACTAGTGGTCTTGTCAATCATCAACACTTGATGCTCTTTCTTGATTTCTACCTTCGTTGATTTCAACATCACGAAGAGCTCGGGAATCGTTTTCGTCATCCCTTGCATACTATAGGTCATCTCGAAGTTCTAGTAACTTAGTGATGGTGACTAGAGAATTCAGTCAATCACTATCTTATCTGGAAGATTAACTCCCACTTGATTCAAGCGATTGAAGTATCCAGACAATCTGAGCAGATGCTCACTAGTTGAGCGATTCTCCTCCATCTTTTAGCTATAGAACTTGTTGGAGACTTCATATCTCTCAACTCGGGTATTTGCTTGAAATATTAACTTCAATTCCTGGAACATCTCATATGGTCCATGATGTTGAAAACATCTTTGAAGTCGCGATTCTAAGCCATAAAGCATGGCGCACAAAACTATCAAGTAGTCATCATATTGAGCTAGCCAAACATTCATAACGTCTGCATCTGCTCCTGCAATAGGTCTGTCACCTAGCAGTGCATTAAGGACATAATTCTTCTGTGCAGCAATGAGGATAAACCTCAGATCGCGGATCCAATCTGCATCATTGCTACTAACATATTTCAACACAATTTTCTCTAGGAACATATAAAAATAAACATATGAAAGCAACAACGCAAGCTATTGATCTTACAACATAATTTGCAAAATACTACCAGGACTAAGTTCATGATAAATTTAAGTTCAATTAATCATATTACTTAAGAACTCCCACTTAGACAGACATCTCTCTAGTCATCTAAGTGATCACGTGATCCAAATCAACTAAACCATAACCGATCATCACGTGAGATGGAGTAGTTTTCAATGGTGAACATCACTATGTTGATCATATCTACTATATGATTCACGCTCGACCTTTCGGTCTCCGTGCTCCGAGGCCATATCTGCATATGCTAGGCTCGTCAAGTTTAACCTGAGTATTCCGCGTGTGCAACTGTTTTGCACCCGTTGTATTTGAACATAGAGCCTATCACACCCGATCATCACGTGGTGTCTCAGCACGAAGAACTTTCGCAACGGTGCATACTCAGGGAGAACACTTCTTGATAATTTGGTGAGAGATCATCTTAAAATGCTACCGTCAATCAAAAAAGAATAAGATGTATAATAGATAAACATCATATGCAATCAAAATATGTGACATGATATGGCCATGATCATCTTGCGCCTTTTATCTCCATCTCCAAAGTACTGTCATGATCTCTATCGTTACCGGCACGACACCATGATCTTCATCATCTTGATCTATATCAATGTGTCGTCACATGGTCGTCTTGCCAACTATTGCTCTTGCAACTATTGCTATTGCATAGCGATAAAGTAAAGCAATTATTTGGTGCTTGCATCTTATGCAACAAAGAGATAACCATAGGGCTTCTGCCAGTTGCCGATAACTTCAACAAAACATGATCATCTCATACAACAACTTATATCTCATCACGTCTTGACCATATCACATCACAACATGCCCTGCAAAAACAAGTTAGACGTCCTCTACTTTGTTGTTGCAAATTTTACGTGGCTGCTACGGGCTTAGCAAGAACCGTTCTTACCTACGCATCAAAACCACAACAATAGTTCGTCAAGTTAGTGCTGTTTTAACCTTCGCAAGGACCGGGCGTAGCCACACTCGGTTCAACTAAAGTTGGAGAAACAGACACCCGCTAGTCACCTGTGTGCAAAGCACGGCGGTAAAACCAGTCTAGCGTAAGCGTACGCGTAATGTCGGTCCAGGCCGCTTCATCCAACAATACCGCTGAACCAAAGTATGACATGCTGGTAAGCAGTCTGACTTGTATCGCCCACAACTCACTTGTGTTCTACTCGTGCATATGACATCTACGCATAAAACCAGGCTCGGATGCCACTGTTGGGGAACGTAGTAATTTCAAAACAATTCCTACGCACACGCAAGATCATGGTGATGGCATAGCAACGAGAGGGAGAGTGTTGTCCACGTACCCTCGTAGACCGTAAGCGGCAGCGTTATGACAACGCGGTTGATGTAGTCGTACGTCTTCACGATCCGACCGATCCAAGCACCGAATGTACGGCACCTCCGTGTTCAGCACACGTTCAGCTCGATGACGTTTCCCGGGCTCCAATCCAGCAAAGCGTCGGGGATGAGTTTCGTCAGCACGACGGCATGGTGATGATGATGATGTTCTACCGGCGCAGGGCTTCGCCTAAACTCCGCAATGATATGACCGAGGTGGAATATGGTGGAGGGGGGCACCGCACACGGCTAAGGAACGATCTGTAGATCAACTTGTGTCTATGGGGTGCCCCCTGCCCCCGTATATAAAGCAGTGGAGGACGGGAGGGCCGGCCCTCTCTATGGCGCGCCCTAGGGGAGTCCTACTCCCACCGGGAGTAGGATTCCCCCTTTCCTAGTCTAACTAGGAGTCCTTCCAAGTAGTAGGAGTAGGAGACAAGGAAGGGGAAGAGAGAAGGGAAGGAAGGAGGGGGTGCGGCCCCTCCCCCTAGTCCAATTCGGACTAGGCCTTGGGGGCGCACAGCTTGCCCTAGGCAGCCCCTCTCTCTTTCCCGTATGGCCCAATAAGGCCCAATACTTCTCCCGGCGAATTCCCGTAACTCTCCGGTACTCCGAAAAATACCCGAATCACTCGGAACCTTTACAAAGTCCGAATATAGTAGTCCAATATATTGATCTTTACGTCTCGACCATTTCAAGACTCCTCGTCATGTCCCCGATCTCATCCGGAACTCCGAACTCCTTCGGTACATCAAAACTCATAAACTCATAATAAAACTGTCATCGAAACCTTAAGCGTGCGGACCCTACGGGTTCGAAAACTATGTAGACATGACCTAGAACTATTCTTGGTCAATAACCAATAGCGGAACCTGGATGCCCATATTGGCTCCTATATATTCTACGAAGATCTTTATCGGTCAAACCGCATAACAACATACTTTGTTCCCTTTGTCATTGGTATGTTACTTGCCCGAGATTCGATCGTCGGTATCCAGTACCTAGTTCAATCTCGTTACTGGCAAGTCTCTTTACTCGTTCCGTAATACATCATTTCATAACTAACTCATTAGTTACAATGCTTGCAAGGCTTAGGTGACGAGTATTACCGAGAAGGCCCAGAGATACCTCTCCGACAATCGGAGTGACAAAACCTAATCTCGAATTATGCCAACTCAACATATACCTTTGGAGACACCTGTAGAGCACCTTTATAATCACCCAGTTACATTGTGACATTTGGTAGCACACAAAGTGTTCCTCCGGTAAACGGGAGTTGCACAATCTCATAGTTGCAGGAACTTTGTATAAGTCATGAAGAAAGCAATAGCAACATACTAAACGATCAAGTGCTAGGCTAACGGAATGGGTCATGTCAATCACATCATTCTCCTAATGATGTGATCCCGTTAATCAAATGACAACTCTTTTGTCCATGGCTAGGAAACTTAACCATCTTCGATTCACGAGCTAGTCAAGTAGAGGCATACTAGTGACACTATGTTTGTCTATGTATTCACACATGTATTATGTTTCCGGTTAATACAATTCTAGCATGAATAATAAACATTTATCATGAAATAAGGAAATAAATAATAACTTTATTATTGCCTCTAGGGCATATTTCCTTCATTGAGGAGCAGTGCTAGCACGACACGAAGCACCTACGCTGATGGTAGTTAATATAAAGGGGGGAAACCATAAGCTTTACGAGTATAGTGCCCGTGCCATGGCGGATTTGAAGGTGCAAACCGGACAAAGCTACTTCGCAACCAATGTTTGCTTTCAACTAGCCACTACGATTTGGTACGGACAAGAAAAGTACAATAAACAAATTACGATCTATTTTCCGGGTGAGATCAATAACTTAAGCACATATGGAAGAGTACCACCTCTCTTGCGACACCGTGTAGGCCTATGCTGATACGTTGAGGGTGCTGCAGGTGCGATGGCTGTCGGCGGCGGGGAAGAAGACTTTAGACGGTAGACGGTCGGGTCGGGGGATATATCCTATTGCCGTGGACGAGGCGGTCGTAGGAGCAGCAACGGCAAGGTGGACGACGGCGCCAATGAAGCGAGAGGAGGCAATGAAAGGATCATGGTCCAGCGTCGTGGATAAGAGATGTCCATCTCTTGCAGTGGACGACGGGGTAGGGGTAGCCGCTCCGGCAAGGTGGAGGATGGGGTGGCGGACGGAGGAGGCTGGCCGCAGTGCAGAGGTTGTCGTGCCGCCGACGGTGTATGAATGGGGAAATGGAGGGGAGGGGGATCTCAAACTTTGGGACGCGCTTCTCTGAAATGGGGGAAAGTTACGAGCTTATCCCCCGTTTAAAATTTTGGACATCGCGTCGGTTGGGGATAGGACGGTAATCTCGCATCTCCCAAATATTTGCCGGTAACTATTTCGTGCGAGGAGAGGGTGTTTTGCTGCCCACGGTTGGCGCCCACGGTGTATGAACGGGGCTGACAGGTAGGGCGGTTGTGTCATGTCAGATGGAAGTTACACATCTGCCCCTATTTAAAATATTAGCCTACATCGATTTCGGGTGAGGAGAGGGTGTTTTGCCGCCCACGGTTGGCGCCCATGGTGTATGAACGGGGCTAACAGGTAGGGCGGTTGTGTCACGTCTGATGGAAGTTACACATCTGCCCCTATTTAAAATATTAGCCTACATCGATTTCGGATGAGGAGAGTTTGTTTTGCCGCCCACCGTGTATGAATGGGGAAATGGAGGAAGAGACACATGTCTTTCGGACGACCTTGAATCAAATGTGTTTTGCCGCCCACGTTTGGCGCCCACTATGTCTGAATGGGCTCAGAGGCCGTCGTGTCACGTCTGATTGAAATTACTAGTCTACCCCTATCGACAGCAGTGTAAATCATGTTGATAAGGATGTCAAATGTCAGGGGTAGACAGTAATTTCCATCTCGCAAACACTTGCTTCGGGCAACCCACAAATTATAGTGGGTGTTTAGCCGCTTCGTTCAAAACTTGGGAAAATTAGCATTCACGTTTGCCCTGGGACCTGGCAAACTAAATTCAAATCCAATTTGTATTCGATTACGAATATCCACAGATAATTATACGTTTTGTTATTTATTTCTTCAAAACCACAACAAAGATTTATTCCACCTTTATATATGATTATGATTTAGAAATGGCGTGATCTTCGAATTCAGTAGGTTGGATACACTCTGAGTCAAACAGTTATTTCATCCAATACAATATGCTCACACGAAAAACAGTTCACCTTATGTCAATCATACAAGTACTGAGTATTACCTCGCCTAAAAAATTCGGATCATTACAACACATGGACAACATAGGGGGTCTTGCAACATAATCCATTCAGAGACATGACACAACATGCAAGTACAATAATCTAATGAAAATTTCAACTGGTATCTAAAGAAGAACCGAGATTATCTTGGGCTTCAGATAGTAGAAACAACAGGACCTCCTCCGTCTTCAAATGCAACATTCTTACTTCCTCCAATTCTTGGGTTGCTTGCATAATGTGTGCCGCTAATTCCGTAATTTCCAGCCTCAAGATAAAGATTACCTCATTCATGGCAGCCACACCATCTCTTTCTGCCTCTAGTAGAGCCTCAAGCACTATAATATATGTGCTCAGACTGCTCTCCGGCGGTGTTGCCTCTGAACTGCTACCATCTGGTAACATGGATGGCGCACTGCTTCCACAAATAGATTCTGGGGTTGTATATTGTGTCCTAGTATGAACGGCATCCTGAAAGGTTTCCGCTGGACATCAGTAAGAGATAGTTATCGTATGATCCAAGCAGTAAGCTTACATGGTAAACGATGGACGAATTATTGCTGAGCATGGCAAACTATATTTAAATGGTTCGAAGCACCATCAGCCGAAAAGAAATTAAAATGGTAAGATGAAACTAGGGATGTAAGTGGCAAATAAACAAAATCCGCCAGTCCCATCTAGTTAGTTTTTGCTACCTCCCTAGTTCATTTTCCTCAAAAAAACAAAAACTCTTTTGAACTATCATACCACAAGTGGAATTTAATCGGGATTAAACCGGACCCAGTTGACATCCCTAGTTGAAAGGGAGTGTACAACTGCTATATTTAAGTTGCCAAGGCATCTAAGCAGTTGAAATAATCTGAGAAAGCACTTAACAGTGTGGCCTCATATAAACTACGAAGACAGTCTTGTGATGAAGTTGAGAGGAAAAGTTAAGGACTCAAATGAAATAGGCATGCATTTCTTTACGATAGTACAGCAGGCACTACTGACATATTGGCCAACTCAGGTATAGCGTAACAACAAATAAGCATTCGAATCAAGCAATACAGCAAAGCAGACAACTGAACTATTTGTAATTCGGTAGGATTACACGTTGAGGGCACATGCCAAGAAAGCAGCCCACTCGCATTACATTTCACATGTACTAAAACACACTGGCTTACCATATGTTGTTGTGAAACCTAGCTGTTGTTGCAATGTTCTTTGAAGATATCGTCAGCATCCCGTTGTTGCAAATCTAGTTGTTGTAGTTTATTCTGCACCATCTATTTAGGTAAAATTAATTTTAATCGCATGCACTGGTCCGAATTGATCATCAATGGTTCATCTAAATTAATGAAAGAAGGGTGTGTGCATACACGACAATACTCCCTCCGATTATTTTTACTTTGCGTATAACTTTTTCTCAGTTTTCTCGTATTAGTCTGCGCGTTGCCGATTCCTAGCGCTGGTTTCCTTTTGTACCCCGCCCATCCGCCTCTGCCCTAATTAATTGGCAAATTAGTCCAAAAAAATTAAACCAGTGCCCTCCTTGGTATGCGGGTCAAGAGTTATGTGCAGAGTAAATAGAATCGGAGGGAGTATATCTGCTTCCCTCTATTTTTATGCTTGTTCGAGGTGCCAGCCCCAAAAGAACAAATATTTTGCTTGATGGGGTTGCAGCTCCATAATTAATAGAAGCATCAAATTAGTCATGCAACTTGGGAAGATCAAGAACACACAAACAAGTAATGAACAGAGGCTCGGAGCAGTGATGTAATAGCTAGCATCAGAAAATGTAGGGTAAAACGAACAAAAAGCAGCGGAACCACATGCTAGTTTGCTGATGTGTAATTAAGCATAGAGAAAATTAAGCAGTCTGATGGAACCAACAGGTGGCATCAGGAAAAAACTAAAGCATATTAACTATATGTGCACTGGTATGTAATTTAGCACATGTAACATGTTCACTGCCAGAAGTATGGCCCTACAGGTGCAAGCAGAATAACGCGTCTCATGAAAAACTGAATGATGCCATGAAGAAATTCAAACATGCGGTGCTTATGCTAGGAAAGTGAACGTAGGCGCCAGCCGTTGGATAATAGTACCTGATTCTCGGCGGCGTATGGGTATTGTTGTCATACTTGTTAGCTAAGGATCGTCGATGGTGCTCGTGTTGCGGTTGAGTTTGGGCCGGGTGTCACCGTCGCTGAAGCGGCTCCGGTGCTACGGTTGCGGTGCCTGTCGACATACAAGAAAGCTCATCTATGGTAAGTGAACAGTTGCACGATAAAGAGAAAAACCGAAGGAGTACAAATCAAAATAACCTGATGAGGCTGCGGTGTTGGTAAAGCAGGGCCGGTGGAGTTGAATATGGCGTCCTTGGAGCGGGTCCGGTGTAGTGGACGAAGGCTTCGGCGGGCGTGTTGTACAGTGCTTTCGGTGAGGCGGATCTGTTGCGGCGGACGAGGGCTTGTATGAAGGGCCAGCGAAGGGGCGGACGAGGGAGTCAGTAAAGGGCCTACGCTGTGGTGGACAAGGGTGTCAGTTAAGCAGATCCGGTGCGGTGGACCATGATGGCGGTCAAGGAGATCTGGAGCGGTGGACAAGCCAGTCGCTGAAGCGGCTCCTGTGAAGTGGTGAGTTGGCAGTTGTGGGTTCCAAGGTGCGGAAGGTAGATACGGCGGGGTGTGAGGTCCACCGCTGTGACGGAGGACTAGATTCGGCGGCATGACGTGGTTGGGGGGTCGGGGAGGGGAAGGGGAGGGGCTATGGGGAAGAATGTTGGGGGCAAAGAGGGGAAAACAATGGAGTTACCAAAGCAGCCCTTTTCCGTTCATGTGGCAGGGGTAAAACAGGAATATTGCAGGGGTAAACTTTCGAGCGCGTGATATTTCGATGTGAGCGGGAAGTTTGAAAGCTTTTGGCGCCTAAAATTATAAGTATTCTGCTCTTGTACGGCCGACTATGATATCATGGCCGACAATTTGTTTGTTTTGCACGCAAAAAGAATGTGCAAGTTTTGAAAATCAATGTCTCCAACTCGAAACTTAGATTGTCCATTCAATTCAAATATGGATCATTGAGCTACTACAAGCAAATACCATCATACGGTCCAATTCAAATGAAATTCCAAATGTGTTTATCCTAAATATGATGACAAAAGCAAAAATGTGTATGTGTATGAATAAAGTGGATGATTATAAAGTTTTAACATGCCCATATGTGTATGTCTCTAGGTTTGATATATGAATTTGAAATCACGAAATCCCGGCTTAAAAAATGTACCTCCATTTAAATGAATTACAAAAGCTAATGATGGAGTCGAATTCCAAAATTCCAATCTTAGGTTTATAATTCTGGTACATCAAGGTATATCACGCATGTTCAAAAGTATCGTTATCTCATAATACAAACTGTGAAACAAACTGATCAACCATGAGTGCACAATATATCAATTACGCTAAAGTCCCTCAAATATAGACACATCACTCTTTATCTGAAGTCAACCCCCCCCCCCCACCACCACCACCCCACACACACACACACATAGAGAAGTCATTCTCTCCCCCAAACACCAACACACGAGCACATTAACACCCCTCTCTCTTGTAAAGTCTGGACCCCAACATAGGTCTCTATCACTTTGTCTCTAGGGCATGCACACATCTCTTCCCTCACTCTCTAGGTCTCCCGCTATCTCTCTTACCCAAGCACACGCACTATGTAGAGTGTATATTTCCCATACACACAGAACGTCGCCCCCAAACGTCTATCTCCCTAGTTATGTGGTTCTCGCGCACTCACCTCACACACCACCCCCTCTGCAAACAAGCACACTTTGTCTCCTTGTGCACCACTCTCATCTTTCTATCTCTCCCACATGCGGACCCGCCCTAGCTCCTTCCCTGTATACATATATGTCGTGACTCTTTGCATAGCTCCCTAATGTATAATCGTTCTCGATTTCGCACATTGTTCTCTACACCATCTATTCTAGATCTCTCATGAAGTCCCTATCACACACACGATGACTCGCTTCCCTTGCGTCTCCGTTCATAGGCCAATTTTGGACAATGTCAACATTGTCTCCCTATCTATACGCCATTTATGGACACAAACGACCCCTCTCGCCCCCTCTCTTCCTCTCCCTCTCTCTCTCTCTCTCTCTCTCTCTCTCTTTCTCTCTCTCTCTCCATCGCCAGATCTCTCTTTCTCTCGCTCTCACACCCCTCTCCCACACACACACACTCGATGTCTCTTCCAAATAGTCTGCTCCCCCCGCCCGCACCTGTGCTATCTCGCAACTACACATGTCACACCATTCCCCCTTCCCTTATACTAGGTTTACATCATCAGTGGTCTCTCTACTCCAGATACACTCTCTCCCTCTCACACACAAACGCGTGCACAAACACACACAGACACACACAAACACCCATTTACCCGGATCCTCATCTCTCCTCATGTCCGCATGTGTATCTCACACACTCACTCTCTAATTATGTATATGTGTCTCCACATTACACAACACAAAGCCCCATGTACATGTCTCTCTCTATCCTCCACACACATAGACACAAAGAATCTGTTATCATTGCCTCAATCTCTAACATATCACACACGCACACTGTATCTCTCTCTCCGACCACCAACCACCACCACACCCCACTCCTCTTCACCTTTTCTCATATTTCTCGAGATATCATTAGTTTTTACACATGGGATTACTCCCGCAAGGGTCAATCACAACAAGTGTTCTATAAAAAAATGCATCTTGATGTTCCGTGCAATGCACGGATCTTGCTAGTACTCCTACACAAGACTAAGTTGGTGATGCTGGTGTGTCTGCCATCCGTCGTTTCTGACCATTAGATCTACATCTAATGATTGTGAGGTAAGTTGTTGCCTTTTCTCACCAACATCCCACTTGTCTACCAATTTGCAGAAAAACCCATAATTAGTATCTTAAAACCGACCACATCCCTCCCTGACCTCACCAAAACAGCCCAAGGAATATATTCTAATTGAAACATAATATATCTCTAGTGACATATGTATATCAAAAATATAGTGTTTAGTACCAAGTTTGTGAATAAGTATTATTCTAATTATGATTCGTTGCAACGGACATGAACATTGCTAGTATTTCCAACCATGCATTTCTTTTCCTAGTATTCCATAGTTTCGAGTTTTCCATCAAGATATTAGTCACTCATGGTTGATATTTACTTTCAATCATGTACACATATGCACTATGTAACTAGCCTTGCTTATTGGCTTCCAAAGCTTAACTTTCACTCATACTTACAATATGTAGAGTATTTAACAAAAAACTACCACTTTCAACCAGCCCTAAGAAGAATCTATTGTACAAAAATAGCAAAAACATACCCAAAATTTCTTAATCCACGCCAAAAACTACCTGGTACTCCTACCGATTAGGTTCGTTTAAACCCATTTATGACAGGGTTGGCCCACATGTCCGTGCTGGCAAGGCAGCTTAAACTAACACAATTTGTTTGACCGTTGACACGAGGGACCCACATCTGACCTTCTATCCTGTTATTCCCCCTCAAATCATTATTTTTCCTGAACATTACTTCAAACAGTACTGATGCGTGTTCGTCGGTGGCGCCGGTGATGAGCGAGTTGGCCGCCGCTCCGCCGGACGGGCCGGACGCCGCGCTGGGCTCCGCATGGGTTGGCAGGCTAGCCCGAGTGTGACTTAGGAGCGAGCAAGCCGCCGCGCTGGCCTTCGCTTGAGCCAAATGGCTAGCCTTAGCGCGGCGCGCGCGAGCAAGCCACCGCGCTGCCGTGCCAATCTAGCTAGCAAACCTTGCAGACAAGCAGCTGGATGGAGCTATCTTTGCTAGCTAGCAGCCGCGAGCGCCGGACGGAGCTGGCATCCGGGCTGCCGCAACATGGGATCTGCACCGCCGGCGGTTTTGACCTCGCCTTCTGCCGGCGGCGGTAGCTGCGTCCCATGGCCGAGGATGACTAGGTGGACGGGCCAGAGGTAGGAGGTTACTCGAGGATTTTTGTTGGTAAGAGCATGTACAATGGTTGATAAGGTAGTCTTATCTTAAATCTGCCACGTATGCAAGTGGTAGTAGTTTCTTGGCATTTTAGTGGATTCTTGCATTATTAGAGCAAGTACAATAGAGCTGAGTCAGCGGGCTATAAGAAATAAACTAGTACTAGATGTTGGCTATAAGATGGGTTGTAGATGACATGGCACTGGCTTATAGCCAGCAGCTGGCTATACTATTAACCATGCTCTTAGGGGTTTCTTGTAAGGAACAATGTACGTACTACTAGCGACAAAAGGCGATTCTAGGTTGCGTTGTACTCCAACGAGTACTACTAGTGGTCGCGGGAGTGTCTACCTCGTTTTGTGGGTTCGATCCCGGCCGAACGCACGGCGGCCTTTTTTTTAAAATAGTACTACTACACTTTGCTTCGAGCCAATCTTTTACACGAGTAGTTTGAGTTTTGAAGTCAAACGGACATGCGGCCCCACAAACTGGGTGCACTGGACAGCCTAGCCACGTGAACGGGTTTTCCTTCCCAGCATCCCGTGGCTCGCGTGCTCGCCCTAGCCGCACCTCGCTTGCAGCTTCCAGCTAGTAGCATATTTAAACTAGCGCCTCCCAATTAAGCCCGAGGAGCTGGAAAAGCCTGGCGGGGCATTGGGAACTGTGCAATATGGCTCTGTATGTAAAGTGCTCTACTACTACTCTGTAGCTTGTGGCGTTGCATGCATGGACTTCACTCCATTATCGGCTCTACTATAAAAGAAATTCCTCTTGACGTGTTTTTTTGAAACGGAGGCAAAAGCTTTGCTTCATCTCATTCATAAAGAAGGAACTACTAACGAAGTTTGACGAGATCCATTACACCTCCACAAATGGAAGCGAAAAGCCTAGTCTCGTTGTATCAAATAACTCAAATGTTCTACCCTTGCAGTAACTGTCGCTGATAAACAGGCTGCTAGTGTGTGCATGAGAGGAGCTGCTGAGTAGGCCAACTACGTGAGAGGAGCGTCTGAATAGAGCACCGAGAGTACCCACTAGGCCACTACGTAGGTGTACTTCCCCTGCATTGATAGTACGGCGATGGTTCTAGAGAACACTAGTAACCTCCGGTTACAACCAGATGAGAGAGGAAGAATTCGACCAGCACTCCGGTTGAACATGGAAGGAATAGAACATGAACTTGACAAGATGAGAGGATACTTGATGAAATCAACAACATACTGCCTCCGGAACTATTGAAAGAATGGCATAATGGTTAAGAAGGATTTCAGACAGCACTCAGGTTGGAAAGAGAGGCAAAACTTGATAAGATGAAAGCCTTGAAGAGATGACACAACACTCCGGTTAAATGGATGAGCACGAAAAGAACATGATATTGACAAAACAAGATGATGGGTGAAGAGAGCAACATCACATTGCCTCAGAAAGAAGGAATAGAAGATAGACCATTGGAATAACAGAATGAAGAAGAAAATGCCAACTTCTGCCACAATTGAGCTAAGAAAGCACCCTTCCAAGAAGGTTATAATGAAGTTGTTGGAAAAAACCAACAACGAAACGAATAAGCTTGTAGTGGGCTTATGGAAAACATCCCGAAATTATGAGGTGACAACCGGCCACTAACGGAAACAATTGCTTGCTTGAGAACAATGAAGAGATGAAAAACCTCTTTCACCGACAAGGATATGGAGAAAGCTTGGATCATTGATAAGCACCACACATTCCTTAGGGAAGGCTTTAGGTAAATTCTATACCAAGATAACTCCAAAGAAGAAATTGATTGGTCGAAAAGATCTCTTGAACAAAGAGAAAATGATGGATTTAAAATACCTCATTCTTGAAAACATATGAATCATGAAACATGAATGAAATTGTCAAGAGTGACATAACACCACCTCAAAAGATAAGGTAGAAGGAATTGCACTTTGAAATGCAGAAGAAGAATACTTGAACTCCTCAAAACAAGACATGTGTTGAGCACCATGTTTATTTTAGAGTAAAGCTTGGCGGATCTTAGCAACCAAAATGAGAATGAAAGAAATCCTTGATGAACCATCATGTAGAGACTCCATGAAGAACCCCGGTAATAAAAGGATGATAGAAAGAAAGAGAAGTTGAAAACACAAGGTGAAGGCTTGCGATGATTTAGATGGAGCTTTGCGACGATATAACCGAGAAAACTTGGAACTCCGGAAAGAAAAGATGAATATTAGAACCGAGAATGTGATATGATGACCAACTCCGGAACGAAAGATGAATCACTTGTAATCAAGAATTACTTCATCATGAACAATCTTCGGAAGAAAAGAATTGAATCACCTCGAGGAAATAAGAATAAGATTTATTGTATGCTTATCCTTCATCAAATTTAATTGATGACAAGCAACGGTTTTGGCATACTGCTTATTCTTGTAGAAAGAATTAAGAGAGATATAGCATAAACTTGTGAAGGTCTTCAAGGAACCATCAGTGGAATTTGGAAACAACGAATGATTCGATATGATAACCAAGAAAAAGAAATCTGGAACGAACCACCGTAAGAATTGAAAATGAGATTAGCAAAGGCACAATTCACCGGGAAGAATTGGAAAACGAATGAAGATACTTGAGGCAATTTAGATACATGAGAACGAAGAGATCATGAACTGACTAGAGGGTATTTGAACGATTCACCGGTAAGATTTGGATAACGAGAGCTGAAGGTTGAGAACGAGGAATATTCCGAAATGATGGCATTTAGATTATCAAGAAAGGAAGCAACTCATGAAATGCTCCGGATGGGTGAAAAGAATTTAAGAGAGCCATGAATCTTTGAGAGAAGGGACAAGATTTAGAGGAAACACTTCTTCGGTCTTCAAATGTTGAGAATGATGATGAGAACCACCATGACAATTGTTGAGATACTCCGGGAGAATGAAAAGCGAAGGGGGTTGAGCCAACGATGAAAAGAATTTGAAAGATCTTGGAGAAAGACATATGACTGATGATAATTCATTCTTACGTCAAACTTGAAAAGAATTGAGAATAACTCCGGGGGAATTAGAAGAGTCAGGTAAGATCTTGGAAAAAGACCTGTGGGTTAGGGCCCACTAAAAGATACACCGTTGAACAATTGATTGAAAGGGGGGATTGCACCGGTTGAATTAAATGACTTGAATGAGATAACAACCTCGAAATATCTTGAACGGATTGAGAATGGAAACACAAGTCTTCTGAGATATCTTGAGCACTCCGGATAAGAATAGAGAGAGGTGAACGATTGTGAGATGCACCGGCATGAGAAAGCATTAGAAACGAGGAAAAGAATATGATCAACACCAAAAGCTTGAATTGGATCCACCGGAGAAGAAAAAGGGATGAAGAATGATGAACTTGAAACTCCGTTTGTATCTTCACGAGGGAGCACCGGATCAAAATATTGATTGAGAAGAGTGAAGTGACTTCACATGAATAAATCTGAGTCCTTGAAGAAAAAGGGGTGGGAGGGTGGGAAAGCAAAGGCAACTTGGGTACGGATGAAATGAACAACATTGGGAAACTGAGAGATGATCTTGCGAATGTTAAAATGATCGGATCCACTTGAAAAGAAGCACACCGGTTGGAAAGAATTGACATGACAACCTCAGTGATCAAAAGGATTGGTATTCACGTAGCAATATGAGAACACCGTTTAGGAAAGGTATGGATTCAACATTTGACTTCGAAGCAACTCGAATACCACAAATAAAACAAAACAAAGGATTTGGCTTGCAGAATAAGCCGGAACAAACATATGATAGAGATTTCATCCGAAGTTTTCGTGGTGGGGCCCACACGGGCTCGAGTGTACAACACCATCATGTGCAAGGCAGTGCACATGACATACGAAGTGTCCCCGAACCAGCATAGCCAAGGGTTCTTTAAGACACAACGAGACCACTGTAAAAACGACCGTGGAAAGGCGGACCACTAGACGTCGAACCCCAATCTCATATCATGCATCTGTCGAAAAGATATTCTAGGAGCTACTTGAATTCCCACCTATAAAACTCCCAAAACTTTCTGGTTATGCAATCTGGTGTTGGGGATACAGGGGAAGCAATATATCTCACCCAAACTAACAATCCCTACATCCAGCTGTATCCATCCGTCAACACATAACCAAGAAACCTTCGGAAATTGTGTACCTCAACCTTCGAAAAGCATCCGTTATACGAGTTATGGCAATACTCCTGAGCTCGCCCCAGTACTGGGTTATCGAGGTTATCTAACCAACAACTGCATAAAAGATATTTTCGATGTCGGCAAAACTCAGGTATTCCAGAACTGCAACGATAAAATTGTGACAACAACACCTCGGAGCTCAACTCCCCGGGACACTGCCACAACCCCTAAATGTCAGGAGGCACCAAGAACAATGTTCTCGTCACAAAACCATCGGAACGATTCCAAGATACCCGCGTCATCCTAAATTTTTTTTAATGAAATTTGAGGAGAGGAAAGACAAAACATCTACGTCAGGAGACCTCACCAGAGCGACGAAGGGGGCTGAGGAGTAAAAAGAATCCTACTCTCCGATATATATAATCCTAAGACTCAAAATAGTTTTCTTCTAGACTCAACAACGGCCAACAATCAAGGGGGCTCCTAGGGTCGGTCGAGGCTCTGATTACCAACTTGTCACGCCCAATATGCGACCCTATCCAAAAGGAACTCGAAGGTCCCACCAAGGGTAGACCCGCATATTGAAACGCTTTTGCAAGGTGGATATCATTACATCAACATTACATAATAGATGGGGATACATACATAAGGAATACAATGCCACATGAGTACAATATCACAATACATAAGAGCATCATCCGACTACGGATGAAACACAAACAGAAACTCAAACGACATCCACCCTGCTAGCCCAGGCTGCCGACCTGGAACCTATCCCCTGATCGAAGAAGCAGAAGAAGAACTCAACGCAAGCAAGCATCACTCTCGCGTCATGATCATCGCATAACCTGTACCTGCAACTCTTGTTGTAGTAATCTGTGAGCCACGAGGACTCAGCAATCCCATTACCATGGGTATCAAGACTAGCAAAGCTTAAAGGGAAAGGAAGGGGTAAAGTGGTGAGGCTGCAGCAGCGACTAAGCATATATGGTGGCTAACACACGCAAATAAGAGCGAGAAGAGAGCAAGCAGAACGGTCGTCATCTAGTAATGATCAAGAAGTGATCATGAACTCCTACTTACGTCAAACATAACCTAGAAACCGTGTTCACTTCCCGGACTCCGCCGAGAAGAGACCATCACGGCTACACACGCGGTTGATGCGTTTCAATTCGGATCTGGTGTCAAGTTATCTACAACCGGACATTAACAAATTCCCATCTGCCTATAACCGCAGGCATGGCTTTCGAAAGATTATACCCTGCAGGGGTGTCCCAACTTAGCCCATGACAAGCTCTCGCGATCAACGAAGGAATAGACCTTCTCCCAGGAAGACCCGATCAGACTCGGAATCCCGGTTTACAAGACATTTCGACAATGGTAAAACAAGACCAGCAAAGCCGCCCGATGCGCCGACAAACCCTATAGGAGCTGCACATATCTCGTTCTCAGGGCAACACCGGATGAGACATCCTACGAGTAAAACCAGCCCTCGAGTTGCCCCGAGGTGGCCCCGCAGTCTA
Source organism: Triticum dicoccoides (assembly GCF_002162155.2). Lineage (NCBI taxonomy): Eukaryota > Viridiplantae > Streptophyta > Magnoliopsida > Poales > Poaceae > Triticum > Triticum dicoccoides. Next base: position 175,314,423 of record NC_041393.1, on the reverse strand, counting down.
CTCGGTTCAGACCAACACTTAGACAAGCACTAGCCCGGGGGGGCTAAAATAAAGATGACCCTCGAGAGAGCGACTCCCAAGGGAAAAGGTAGGTGGTGGTGAGGCAAATGGTAAAACCAAGGTTGGGCCTTGCTGGAGGAGTTTTATTCAAAGCAAACTGTCAAGGGGGTCCCGTAAATCACCCGACCGCGTAAGGAACGCAAAATCCGGGAACATAACACCGGTATGACGGAAACTAGGGCGGCAAGAGTGGAACAAAACACTAGGCAAAAGGCCGAGTCTTCCACCCTTTACCAAGTATATAGATGCATTAATAATATAAGAGATATTGTGATATCCCAACCAAAATCCTGTCCACCATGGAGAAATCTTCAACCTCACCTGCAACTAGCAACGCTATAAGAGGGGCTGAGCAAAGCGGTAACATAGCCAAACAACGGTTTGCATAGAAAAGGTGTGAAAGGTTAGAGGTTCATGGCAACATGGGATGGCTCGACAAACAGATGATAGGTAGCGCAGCAAAGCGACAGAACGAAGCAACTAGCATAGCAATGATAGTATTGAGTTCCAGGGTAGCGGTCATCTTGCCTGAAATCCCGCTAGGAAGAAGAACGAGTCCATGAAGAAGATGAACGGGCGTAGTCGAACGAATCCTCACGAACGCAACATTACCAGAACTAAGAAGCAACACCGGAAAGAAGCAAGCAACATAGTAAACCCACAAGCATAATCATGGCATGATGCACAATCAAGTATGATGCATGTCCGGTTTAATGAGGCAAGGCATGGCAAAGTGCAACAAACAATACTACAAGTTAAGTGGAGCTCAATATGCAACGAGTTGCATATTGACGAAACACCACATCAATTATTTAGTTCTCTCTCGGTTTTACATCCAACAATATTAAATGTTATTAAACATGGCAAGGGGCGAAGCATATGAAAAACTACCTATCTAGGCAAGTTTAAATGAGGCCGGAACAACAAAACAACAATTTCGAAAAATCCCCATGTGCATATTTTAGATTCGGTACTGTTCTGCCCTAAACACAATTTTATTGTTGTTAAACAGGAAAATAAAGTGCACCATGTTAAAATAGGCATTTTTCCACCCCATTTACATATAAAGTTTATTTAAAATGGAGCTACGGTTATTTAGTTATGAAATAAGTCATTTTAACATGGCATTTATGCAAAATAAACACAAACAGCATTTTAAACATTTTAAACATGGATGAAAATGGCATATTATTAATCTACACAATTTTCTGAGCATTTTACATGTATAAATCATTTTAATCCGATGCACCATTTGTGAGTTTTTATATGCATGAAATCTAGGGGGTTTTCTGTTAAACAGGTAAATCACTCGTTAAAAGGCTAAATTCGTAGATCTGAAAAAAAAACGTATGCGGGCTGAATCTGTAGGCTGGCCCAATAGGAGAAAAAAAAAACAAAAGGAGGGGGCGCTGGGGGTGGCCTCACCTAGTGGGCTGAGGCCCAGATCGGGTGGAGGCGGCCGGCTGGGCTGGATCTGGGGAGGCCCACGCGGGTCGGGGCAGAGCTGGGCTGGGCCGGACGGGGGGCGGGGCCCACGGAGGCGACTGGGGCGTCGTCCTCCTCGATCCAGAGGGGATCGAGGGAAAGCAGCGGGGACGGGCCGCAACGCGATGCTAACGAGGTCCGGCGCCGGGGAGGCCAAAAGGAGGCCGGGGCTGCGGGATCCGGCCGGCACGGCGCCAGATTTGCCGCGGGAGGAGGCCGGAAGGGCTCCGGCGACGAGAACCGAGCAGCGGCGGCGAGCTTCTGTGAGATCCCTGCGAGAGAGAGAGAGGGAGCTGGTGAGGGGAGGAAGGAGAAGAGGAAGGGAGAGAGAGGTCGGGCGGCAGCGCTCATCTCGGTGTCGGGGAGGAGGAGGCGCGGGCGGCGGCGAGCGCGGGGCGCCGGAGGAGCGCGACAGCGAGATCCGTGGTAGCGGGCGACGGAGAGAGGCTCAGGGAGCTGGGCGGCGCGCTCGGGCGGTCGGGCCCTGGGCGGCCCGGGGCGGCTCCCCGCGGGCCTGGCAGGCTGCGGCTGCGGGAGAGCGGCTGGGGCACGTGGCCGCCCCTAGTTGGCTCCAAGGTGGCGGGGACGGCGGTGCTGGTGAGAAGGACGGCGACACTTGGCGGCGGAGGGCTGGCTTGGCGCTGAAATCAAGGAGGGAGGAGGCTGGCGGCTGCGGGGATCCCGAGGGGAAGGCTAGAAGGTAGGTGGAGGCTAGGGAATGCCCAAAATTGGAAGGAGGGGTCTATAAATAGCAAAAAAGGCGGTTAGGGTTAGGTGTTTTGGGGGTGTTTTGGAGCCTCGGATCGCCATCGGATGGCTCCGGATCGGAGGGGGGACTAGGTGGGCTATGGAGAGAGGCCTCGGACTGGGAGAAGAGAAGAGAAGTGCAGCCCGGCGGCAGTTTCGGAGACCGAAACGTCCGACGAAGGTACCGGCAACGGTGCCGCTATACATTTAACGGTTGGGCTATCAAACGAACTCCGAATGCGACGAAACTTGGCAGGCGGTCTGTCTACACTATAATAAGACCGCACGACAAGTTACAACCCATTCCGAGAACATTTTTATGCCACTTATAAAATAATATTTCGGAGGTGCCGCGGGCGCGTGCGAGTGTGGTCGGGCTCAGAACGGACAACGGAGAGAACCGGCGGAACCCCAACGGATGCGAGTTTTATGAAAACGATGCCGATGCAATGCACATGATGCCATGAGATGAGATGCATAACAAGAACAAAATGCAAAACAACAGACAAAAACCCAACCATGGAGGAAATAACATATCGCGTCTCCGGAAAAGGCAAGAGTTGGAGTTACGAATATGGAAAGTTGTATCCGGGGCGTTACAAAGTACAATACATTGCACTACTAGTTGAGAAAAGTAGAACTAGTACTCCTACAGTACGAGTACGTACTCCTATGTCACATAATGTACGACGTTTTTTGACACTAGTTGGCGTGTACAAAAAATGGCAAAAACATACCCAAAATTTCTTAATCCACGCCAAAAACTACTACCTAGTGCCAAAAAATTCTTACTATTGCTATTATTTATAGTATAATGCAATCCCATAACGTTCCATAATGCTAGTACTAGTAGTAGTAAATAATAGCCTCACCCCTTTGTTGAGGAACGATCTACAGTTGGAAGGGACGAGGCCCTGCGGTTACTACGCTCTTATCTCCTCCTCGCCAGTTCCCCTCCCCCTGAAGAGAAGGCAGTTCGTCGCTGCTCCCATGGATTCGCCAGGCGGTTCTCCTCCTCGTCGGGGCTGGGAGACCTTGGACGATGATTCTCTAGGAGAAATCGCACGTCGCTCCGACGTCCTCACCGCCGCAAGACTCGGTGCTTCCTGCACCAACTTTTTCAAGACGCTGCTTAAAAAGGCTTGGGAAAAGGCCATGCTTGTTGGTCTTCCATACGTCCTCGAGGAGAAGGTTCCTCTATGGGACAATTCTTCGAACAGTCCACCGCTCCATGGCCATGGTTGCACGTTGACTCCGCTAGAGTTGACGACGTTGAAAGGTAGTTGGATTTTGTCCGATGAGCAGGTCAGTAATGGAGTTTGATCATGTAGTACTTAGTTATTCCATTTCCATCCCGTAATTTCTCCACTGCCTACCGTCTTATATATGGGTCTGGGTCGGTGCCAATGAAGATTGGCTTGCATACCTCCGGCCGGATACCACCATGATTTTGCAAAACATCCACAGCAGTGCAGCCGTTCCGATAGACCCCTTCTCCACCATTGGGATCGGCCTTCCGGACTGGCTGGGCAAGAATACGTATGATTATGCCTACATGAGATTGAAGAAGATAGCAATTGCGGACCCTCCGACAAAGTGACGCGGCTACGACGATTACTATCTTATCGCGGTGTTCGACATAAGGATTGCCATCAATGCAGGAGGTAGTAACGGCAGAGGCTGGCGCATGTTGGCGGCGGCAAAATTGTACCCCTACACATTCGAAAACGATGTGCGCCATCTAGGCCGCATCTTCACGGTGACAAGCCAGGGGACTTGTTTCATCTGGTTGACATCCTACGGTACGGGAGATTACAAACGGAATGCACAAAGCATCATTTGCATCCCTAATGGTACTCCATTATTTTCTAGGGACCAGTCATCCCCCGATCAAAATAAGATCGCCGATCCTGGATGTGCATTTGCAACCGCGATTCAGTCTAACCTGGAACCTTGTAGCTGCCTTTGGCATATTGGGATCAACTATCTTAGCAGTCGTTACCCATGGTACCACTGATGTGCAACATGGTCACACAATCTACCACGATCGGACCGTCACCATCTACCCAGGTATTCCATTTTTTAACCCTCTCTCCTTCTCTTTCATTGTTGTACTAGTAGTATACTTTGTAGTACTAGTAGGAGTACTTTTTACCTTGCAGGACGCGTATAGCTAGCTAGGCCCTTGAAGACTTGAACCCACTAGCTGCCACCATTTTTGTTTTTCCATGTCTTACTATCTCATCCATGTAGCCAAGAGTGGCTATATATAATAAGCCGGTTATTTTACTTCCTCTATATCGGAGTAGTACTATTTGTTGCACAGTATTACTGACCGCCACATTTGAGCACAACATTATTATGCATGGACCTTGACTATGTACGTCACCATGTGTCCAGATCTGGGATGCCACGTGTACCAGATGAACGGCGCCGAGTTCGACCCCCGTGATGCTACGTGGGTGCCGAGGAACACTCTTGGAGAGTACTCGCTTTTCATCGGGGATAGCTACCCCATTGTGAAGCGGATGCCACCTTCCGTGCACGACACGGAAGGCCTGCCATTCATGAAGCATGGTTGTGTCTTCAGTGCGCACCGCCGGATGAACGACATGCTGGGACACGCTATCCCTGATTTATGCCGCTTCAGCTTGGATGAGTCTCCATCGTGTGGAACCGGACTAGAAAGCTGCGACAATGATTCCCGTTGCCCACCGCTATGGATCGTGCCATCCATGAAGAACAACTGGGACTGGTACCTGGAGGAGGACATGTGGCCCATCTATAACGTGTAAGTGGAGTACGGTAATTGTGAACGGTAGCACTGTGAATATATGTAGACTAGTCGTGCACAAATTTATCACATGAGTTGGAGATGAACTTGTGTGGCATACTGGCATTTGTCCTTTAGAATTTATTACTAGTAAATGTGTTATGTGTACGTGCAATTTGTGTGGTCGTTGCACGGGCTCCAACACGCTCTTTGAGAAAAAAATGGTGGCACAGCTCTTGATATACGTGACGTGGCGGCATCATACAGTAGCATCGTTCGCTATAGTTGTACTAGTACACTCCTACTAGGACGACAACTCCTATAAAACCTTGCGCATGGCTCCTTGCCTCTTCGGGAGGTTCAACAGTTCGTACTCGTGTGAACCTTGCACTTGGCTATTCGCCTCTTCGGAAGGTCCAACAATGATGATACTACAGTACAATATGCTTCTGGCAATCTGACACCAATTGAACTGCTGCACATCCACCGCGAGGGCGAGGGCGAGGGAGAGGGAGAGGGAGAGGGAGAGGGCACTGTAGTCAAAACCCTCTCCTCGTCCTGCGAACCACCGCGCGCGTGGGCGAGGGAGAGGCGTAGTAAGCAAGCTTCTCCTTGTTCGGCGAGTTGACGGGACACATCAAAGCAGTACTAGTACTAGTAGTAGTAGTCCATACTGCGTCCTTTCCGATTAATATGGCTTAATTTGAAACGAGAAAATACACTGGCGGTGAACGTATGTAACAGTACGCTCTTTATGGTCACTATATATAGTTTTGCGGTGATTATACGATCACTAGCTCATCGTAGAGCGCCGTATTGCACCCTACTGACCGGCCACATAGTCGACGTGGCACTTTGTTGACTGGTTAAATTTTCACCTAGTTTCTGGGTCCCACCTGTCAGTTGGCAGAGCAAAGAAATCAGTTAAACAAAACTTTACGCAGGCGCGACACGAGTCCAACCCTTGCGCGCGAACCGCCCTGGCTGTGTATGTGAGTGCATGCACGTGTCCTCCCTCGGTCTTCCAACAAAGTGTGTACTACATGATGTACATCTACACTTCCAATGCATTTAGCCTTTAATCTAAATCGATATTGATTGACTAATGCACCAACTTGTGCTGTAGGTATAGGCTACATGTCTGTCCTTAATTACATCATGCAATGGCCTTCATTTAATCTTCTTATCTCAATGGTCGCATGTACACATAAGTCTGCTACTTTTGGGCGTTAATTATGCCTTGGTCAATGTGTAAATCTCTAAATGTACAGTCTTTCACGGACGTAGGGAGTAGGTTGAGCACTTGAGCGTGAGCGTGTGTGTTGCATCGTGTGCTGTGTGCCGCATGGGTGCGTGAGTGTTGCGTGCGTCCATGTGTACGTGTGAGTGTTGCATGTTGCATGCATGCATGCATGCATGGGGTTACTCCCTCCCATTGACATGTTTATATTTCAAGCTTCCTCTGTTCCCTCCATATGGTGATACTCCCTCTGTTCCCAAATAGTACGGAGTAAAAACCTCCCTCTGTTCCCAAATATTGAGTATTTGTCTTTCTACAAATTTCAACAAGTGACTAGGTACGGAGCCAAATGAGTGAAGTGAGCATAGAGGCATAGGGATACTATAGAAAGGAAGTCCTCGCGATCCATTATTCCCCATCTCGGTCAGAGAGAACTATTCAACTAGTCTTCGCAGTGAAGTGACAATACACGCTGCAGCAGATGGGACACGTAATTAATAAGTTGAACCAGCGTGTTGGTGTTACTAAATCAGCCTTACCCAGTGCTGCCATCATGTTTGCCAGTAGAGCACGCTTCTGCAAATACGCCTATGCACCTCTGTCCTCCATTAAATGACATATGGGCCCTGTTGTGGTAGACTCACATGTCATCAGTGTAACTATTTACACTCCGAATGACGGTATATCCTGGTAGTAGTACTAGTAGAATTGAGATTGAATGCACTTTCTTCCCCATCTTCCACTCTTCTTCCTCCTCTCTTCTTATTCCTCCTCTCTTCCCCATCATCGGCCGCACACCATTTACCCCGCTCACTTCTCGCCCGCCCGCGCCATCTTCCTTGGTAGCTCGCGCGTACCATATCCCGCCGCTCACTGCTCGGCCACACGAATCCACTTGCCCGCTGGCTCGCAGGCACCGAAAACCCCAATGGCAGAACCGACTGACACGCAGAGCCGCGATTGGAATTCCCTCCCCGATGTTCTCTTGGAGCAGATCTGTAGTCGTATTGACCTACTCAGCACCGTCTGTCTGGCCACATGCTCGGTGTCTTTGTATCATCTACTTGTCTGCAACCGGCCGGCTCTTTTCAAGACACCCTGCTTGCTGATGCCCGATCCTCGCAGGTGGCCCAGACACCGACTTGACGATCCTACGAAGGTTGCCGTGGTGCCCCTCGACATGCTACCACTACCCGTCCACCTGCCCTTCATGCGTGGCCACCACTGGGCGGACATGAATGCCAACTGGATCATCCTCATCTACCAATCTGGTAGTCCATGGCGTCTCGTGGATATCTACACGCAGCGAGAGATCACCCTTCCATCTTTGGATACCACCGCCATCGAGCCTCACAGCCCGCCAGACACTCCTGCCTACTACGCACGAGACGCGTCTAGCTTTTGGCTCGACCTATGTTTGCAGAAAGTTGTAATCTGTGAAGTGCCCACACCATCAGAAGACTACATGGATTACAAGCTCATTGCCTTGTTCAACAAGGGATTAGTCTATCTGGAATCGGGTCGCCATACATGGTTATAGCTCATCATCAATCCTGTTGAGGAAACATTTCTGTCTGATGCTATAGTGCACGATGGCATCGTTTACGCGGTCGATGCACAGATTGGCTACCTATACTAGTGGAATCTATCGTCGTGTAATTGTTCTATCTCATCTCATCTTTACCTTATAAATACGACTGCCTGTTCATTTGTTACAAATTTAGAATGCGTAGCATGTCTATAACCACATCATTGCTATATGTTCCTCTCATTTCCTAGATTTTTATGACCACACATGTTATTGTTAGAGTTGATATGAGAACAATTGGCATCTAATGATTGTTAGAATACATATTATGAGCATAACATCATGATTGCTATATGTTACTCTCGTTTACAAGATTTTTATAACAACGCATGTTGTTGCTTAGAGTTGATATGAGAATAGTAGTAGTAAGTGCTATGGTAGAATATGAGTAGGCGATGTCATAGTTTTTTTCCTCTCGTTGTTACATGATGTTCGAACCATGACATATTGCTAGAATATGAAAGCCATTAGCTTTTTTTAACTTGGGATATGATTATGACCACGGCATTGCAATTGTGTGTCTAAGATATGTGTCACTGTTATAATAATCTTAATTCCACACATACTCTGAACACGATTGTTTATTTTTGTCCTTTTGGTCTCCAATTTGAATTGTTGCAGCAGAGGCAACTGCGCTGGCCTTCATGATTCCAGGACCTGGAATCATACCAGCCGATGGGTGGTGGTTTATCGCTCGTTCAGCTGACGGCGGTCATTTGATGCTCATTTGCACGTACCAAATTGACCAAACCATTACATCAAAGCACATGCAGTACAATGCGTGGGGCGTTCGTGACATTGATGGCTATGGCTGCTTCGTGTTCGAGAAAGATCCCAACTCCGTTGGGCTAGGCGTATTCAACTGGAGGCGGGTTTACAGCCTCAGCTACCACTCCTTGTTCCTCGGGCTCAATTATCTGATCATCCAACCAATCATTGATCATATCACCGGCGGTGATTACTGTGCTATGCAACTTCCATTCGCGAGGGGGGGCTGTGTTTACACATCATACCATGGGTTTCAGGAATCACCATATCTAGAGATTCGTCGACATAGCTTGTTGCCAGATAATCTTCAGTGTGTGAAAGGCATCAAGCTTCCATGTGATGGATGGCTTTTGCAAACCCGACATGCGGCGATGTGGTTCATGCCAACAGCAAATATGCACAACTTGATTCGTGCTGATATCTAGACTAAGCCATGTATTCTGTTGTTGTAGCACGACCCTCTTTTGTTGGATATTATGTACTGTTGTTAGTTTGAAGCACTCCTCGGGTTTGAAGGATAGATACCTTCCTGGGATCAAGTGCATCCTAACTCACCTGCGTAGGATGTACTGATAATGATGATGGAGATGCTGTGCAGAAGCCATAT
>NC_041393.1:175283318-175304766 GCF_002162155.2 Triticum dicoccoides | reverse complement strand
TATATCAGTTAGGCTTCAAGTGCCTACTTGTTAGTTAAACCTATGTATAAATTGTGACACTAAATACGACAAGTAAGTAGTACAGTAGCAGTACTAGTATACGTCGGTCAAATTATTCATCATGTCCACACATTGAATTGACGTGACAACACGCTGCGCGTGAGGTGACACAAGAATCCTGGTGGCGTGTTCGGGTATTCTGGACTTCAGATTTGGAGTACCACTTATCTGTTGAAATCTTTCATCATTCACTTAAAACAGTCGATTGATCATACATTGAGTACCATATAACTGGAATTACCGATGCAAGTCGAAGAAGGATTAGCCGGTGCTGCCGGCTGGCGTCAAGTTCGATCCCACGGATCAGGAGCTGATCGAGCACCTTGAGGCCAAAGTGAGTGCTGACAGCGCGAGATTTTAGTCTCTCATCGATTTGTTCATACCAACCATCGACAGCGAGCACGGCATATGTTGCACCCAACCTGAGAAACTTCCAGGTAAGACACCGATCGGCCGTCTACTTGCACAAACATATTCCTTTGTTTGTAGCTCTATTTTTATTTTTAGACGCAGACCTGGTGAAGCAATTACAATTTGACAGTTAATAAAAAGTGAAACAAGTGACTGCAACATGCCAAAGATGTTATGAAAATGCCAACTAGGTACACAAAAACCTGTATTCCACAATACTGCAGGTATCACACTGAGTGGCCTAAGGAAGCATTTCTTCCAGAACAATTCCAGGTCGTTCAAAAGGGGCACGTGGACGCGTCGCAAGATACAGTCGGAGTGCGGCATGCACGCGATGTGGCACAAGACCGGCAATACCTTCCGGTGATGGTCAACGGCCGACAGACATGCAGCAAAAAAGGTTCTGGTGCTGCACACCAACAAGAACTTCGACCAGAAGAGGACCAACTGGGTGATGCACCAGTACCACCTCGGGGACCTGGAGCAAGAGAAGGAGCGGGAGCTAGTCCTCTGCAAGATTTTCTACCAGACGAACACTAGGGCCAGGAGTAAAAAGATTATAAGTTAGTTTGGTATTGGTAGTTGTACTACCTTGTCGTCCGCAAGTTGGTATTGTTGTTAACGATCTTTTGGTATGAACTTGCATTTGCTTCCAACCATCATGCCGAGGGTCGACGTGGATATAAAGCTGAGTCATTTGTTTCGAAACGAATTTTCAGGCACCTAATTTTTATTTGATGGGTAGCATAAGCACCCGCCGTTCGAATTCCCAGTTCTCTAATTTTTTCGAAACAAGTGCATGTACTTATTATCACGATAAAAAAACAATATCCATGCTGCATCCCAGTTATCAGTCTGTACTTGCAGAATTCTCTCGTTTATTGAGCACGTATATTGTTTTTTCAGGTCGAGCAAGTTTCAACTGGGTTGTAGATTGCCCAGGGTTGGTTTTGATTTTAATAGGCCCAGCCGATGACGACAATGGGGCACAAAGATCCAGCAGGTATCTACTGGCCTCTGGCCCACCAGCGTTAGTTACATTTTGTCTTACAACATCCGCAGGTAGTTTTTTTACTGAATCAAACACACAGCCCAGTTCTATTTTCCTCTTGAAACGCATGTCCTACATCCGTTTTCTAATCTCTACCTATAGTTTTACTAGTTCATATACACGTATCATTATATTGAAAACACATAAAATTCCCTTTTCATATTTACATCCTTATTTTTGTTGTTTTTTCCCACCCAGCGCTGATTTTTTTACCACTGGTTTTCCCTTAAACCAACTCAATTGTCCCACGTCTTATTTGCTTACAAAAAGAAAACGATTTTTTTGGCAAATCAATAAGTTCTTAAAAAATGTTTATTATTTCGGGATTACAACACTTCGGACTCCACCGAAATATGCAAAATAAGGTTGAACTTTTTGACTGTGGTCCTGGGCAGAAAATGGGTTGTAATAAATTACTTAAGAATTAGCAAATGGGCTGTAAATTATAAAAAATAGCAAATGGGCTTTATGTTGTCTGCCACAGATTTGGAGGCTGACTTGTGGGCCTACTAAGTTCATGCGTACACAAGGTTTCTCAAAAAAGAAACTTAGTCAACAATCGACTCTACCAGCGTCAGACCGTTAGATGTCAATCTAACGGCAATCGTGCTTCTTCAGTCTCTGATCTTCCTGCCCCAGCCGCCCAAACCAGCGCGGTCGGAACCGTCTGCTCCCGCCTCTCGTGGCCGGCAGTGCTGCCGGGAAGGCCTTACGGCCCCATCATGCTCGCATCCATGGCCTGTCTATCCCTCTACTCACCCACACCTCCTATTATTTTCCGGTGACGGCAGTCGAACCAGTCAACCCTCATACTCTCCACCGCGTGGGCAGCCACTGCCGTGTCTTCCCGGCTTCGTGTCGTTCCCTTCGTAGGCCTCGCCGTCGTCCATCGCCCTGGTGCTCTCGGCGCGGCGTGGTCAATGATGTCCATCCAACGGCCGTAGTGCTTCTTCAACCTCTGGTCTTCTTGCCACAGCCACCCAAAGCAGCGCCGGTCGTGCCGCATGCTCCTGCCTCCCGTGGATGGCTATGCTGCCGCGGAGGCCTCACTGTCCCCATACTACTCCCACCGCTGGCTAGGCCATCCCTCCACTCACCCACTTCCCCTATTATTTTGCGGCGACGGCAGCCTCACACCGCAGCCGAACCAGTGAACCCTCGTACTCCTCTCCGCGTGGGCATCCATTGCCGCGTCTTCCCCGGCTCCGCGTCATCCCCTTCCTAGGCCTCGCCGTCGTCCACCACTATGATGCTCTCAACGCGGCCTGGTCAATGTGGTCAACGACCGACTTCCATCGGAAGAGTACTGTACGTGGAGAGGCTGACAGTTGGGTCCATGGCAGCCGCAAGGAAGTGCCTCCTTATTACACGCAAAATAATTATTCTTCCACCTGACAGCAGGGACCCACCGGACGGGCCACCAGTATTTCGCGGAAAAAACGTTTCCCCCTGACTGCTGGGACCCACCGGACGGGCCACCGTATTTTGCGAAAAAATGTTTGCCCCTGACTGCTGGGACCCACCGGACAGACCACCATATTTTGCAAAAAAAAACGTTCCCCTGCTGTCAGCTCGGACCCACCGGAAGTGCCTCCTTATTACGCACAGAAAAATGAATACTCCCCCTACTAGCCGGGACCCACCATGGTGGGAGGATGACTTGTGGGCCTACTAAGTTGACGAGGACGGAGGGCTTTGTCAACTTAGTCAAAATGAATGATTCTAGCTCCAGTGACCGTACGATGTCCATCCAACGGCCATAGTGCTTCTTCAACCTCTGGTCTTCTTGCTCCAGCCGCCCAAAGCAGCGCCGGTCGTGCCGCGTGCTCCTGCCTCTCGTTGCCAGCTGTGATGCCGCGGAGGCCTCACTGCCCCCTACTACTCCCACCGCTGGCCCAGGGTATCCCTCTACTCACCCACACCCCCTCTTATTCTGCGGCGACGGCAGCCTCACGCCGCAGCCGAACCAGTGAACCCTCGTACTCCTCTCCGCGTGGGCATCCACTGCCGCGTCTTCCCCGGCTCCGTGTCGTCCCCTTTCTAGGCCTCGCTGTCGTCCACCGCCTTGGTGCTCTCGGCGCGGTGTGGTCAATGTGGTCAATGACCGACTTCCATGGGAAGAGTACTATACGTGGAGAGGCTGACAGCTGGGTCCACGACCATAGCCCAGTTTTTTTGTGATTTGCCAGGTAAGTCGCTTTATCAGGCCTGTTGCTCTGCAAATCTTTGAGGACAAGGAGAGCTTCATTCGGCTGGCCGAGAAAATGGCCCATCAGTAATGAGAAATGGGCTGTACATTTTTAACAAACATCAAACCGGCAATTAGTTTCAAATATCTTTTTTTTATTTCGAGATTTTAAATTACATTAATTTTTATGCGTGGAGAATTTCTTGGATTTTATATGGATATACATTTATTTTTAAAATCAGTTTGAATGTGAGTCGAAATTTCGGGATTAAAAACAGTTCGAACCCCACTGTACTCCCATCGCTGGCCTAGCCATCCCTCTACTCACCCACACCTGCTGTTATTCTCCAGCGATGGCAGACAAACCAGTAAACCCTCGTACAGTCATACTCCCCTACGCGTGGGAAACAACTGCCGAGTCTTCCCTGTCTTTGTGTCGTTCCCTTCCTAGGCCTCGCTGTTGTCCATCGCCCTGGTGCTCTCGGCATGGCCTGGTCAACGTGGTCAACGACCGACATGCATCTGAAGTGGAATTTACGTGGAGAGGCCAACAGTTGGGTCCACGGTCGCACACAAGGAAATGCCTCATTATTACGCACAAAATAATGATTCCTCCACCTGACATCAGGGATCCACTGAAAGGGCCTCTGTATTTCGCGAAAAAATGTTAACACCGCTGACAGCTCGGACCCACCAGCTATATCTTCGCACGCAAGGAAGTGCCTCCTTATTACGCACAAAAAAATGAATACTCCCCCTGTTAGCTGGGACCCAGTATAGTGGCAGGCTGACCTGTGGGCCTACTAAGTTGACGGGGATGGAGGACTTTGTCAACTTAGTCAATATGCATGATTCTAGCTCTAGTGACCGTACGATGTCCATCCAACGGCCCTAGTGCTTCTTCAACCTCTAGTCTTCTTGCTCCAGCCGCCCAAACCAGCGCCAGTCGTGCCTCGTGCTCCTGTCTCCCGTGGCCGGCTGCGATGCGGCGGAGGCCTCATCGCCCCCTACTACTCCCACCGCTGGCCAGGCCATCCCTCTACTCACCCACACCCCCTATTATTCTGCAGCGACGACAGCCTCACACCGCAGCGAACCAGTGAACCCTCGTACTCCTCTACGCGTGGGCATCCACTGTCGCGTCTTCCCCGGCTCCGTGTCGTCCCCTTCCTAGGCCTCGCCGTCGTCCACCGCCCTGGTGCTCTTGGCGCGGTGTGGTCAACGTGGTGAAGGAACGGCTTCCATCAGACGTGGACTGTATGTGGAGAGGTTGACAGATGGGTCCACGGCCGCAGCAAGGAAGTGCCTCCTTATTACATGCAAAATAATTATTCCTCCACCTGACAGCGGGGACCCACCGGACGGGCCACCGTATTTCGCGAAAAAGACGTTTGCCCCTGACTGCTGGGACCCACCAGCTAAATATTCGCACGCAAGGAAGTGCCTGACAGTCGGGACCCACCTGGTCGAAGCGTACGTAGCGTTGTCATTCTGGTCGCGAACATGTACGTACATATATACTGGTTGATGTAGAGGCGCGCACGTGTCGTAGTAGAGGCGCGCACGTAGCATGTACACGTACGTATAGCGGACAGGGTACAAGAAAGAAAATACGGCCACATATGTGTACATACGGGCGGGGTCTCGAACGCCTACTCGCGCATACGTACGGCCAGGGATCGTGTACATGGCTGGGTCGGAACGGAGAAACAGCGTCGTCGTCGTGTTCATGGGGAGGCAACGGAATGCGTCGTGTTCATAGGGAGGGCTTGGACGGAACAGGCTATGGAAACGAGGCCTGGCATACCGCAGAACAGAGGAAACAGCCTTGTGTTCGACTGGCCACGTTCGAAACGGGATCCTGTTCTTCGGGAGGGGTCTGGCGTACCGCAAAATGGAGGAAACGAACCTCCTACGGTCGAAACGGGGGTCCTGTTGATCGGGAGGGGCGTGGTGTACCACAAAATGGAGGAAACATACCTCCTACAGTCGAAACGGGGATCCTGTTGATCGGGAGGGGTGTGGCATACCGCAAAACGGACAAAACGCACCTCCTACGGTCGAAATGGGGGTCCTGTTCATCGGGAGGGGTGTGGCATACTGCAAAACGGGACTCCACGGGATATTGTTCATCTCCACCGTCGACCTCCTCCAGCCTCCACGTGCTCCTGTTCATCTAGCCTCCACCGTGCGCTACTCTACTGGTTACTGTTCAACCACCCCTCCACCGTCTACTGTTCAACCAGCCCTCCACACCACGGGGTCCTGTTCAACCACCCCTCCACGGGCACCCCTCCATCGTCTACTGTTCATCCAGCCCTCCACACCACGGGGTCCTGTTCAACCACCCCTCCACGGGCACCCCTCCACCGTCTAATGTTCATCTAGCCCTCCACATCACGGGGTCATGTTCATCCAATCCTCCACGGCACCCCTCCACCATCTACTGTTCTTCCAGCCCTCCACCACACCACGGGGTCTTGTTTATCCAGAGGCAACGCCACCACTCATTGTTCACCCAAACCCCCCGCAACGCTCACTGTTCATCCTAGAGGCAGCATTGATCGGCTTCATTTAGCAGCAGTAGCGAAGGAATCGCTCGATCGGGTTCAGTTAACAGCCATCGGTCGATCGCTCGGGTTCATTAACGCGTAGCCTGCAATTGAATCGCTCGGGTTCAGTTAGAGCACAATGCCTCGCTCGGGTTCAGTTAGAGCCAACTCCTCGCACACACGCGCGTACGTGTACGAGAGAAACGCGCATCGCTCGGCCCCCGACCTCCCACCGTAAACGGGAACTCCCCGAAATTTTCCTCGCCCTCGCTTTTACCACGGTTTTTTTCCGTCATGGACGGCCCAAAGAATGTCATGCAGCTGCGTCTCCGGCCCGCCCAGGACAAAAAGCCCATTTTCTATCATGATTTTTTGTCATAGAAGTAGGAGCCCACCACATCTATGATGATACCGGGTTTTTTCACAATTATCGTCATAGAAGTGTCATATGTATGACAGAAAAAAAAATCGTTCGGCCCAAAATGTCACGGATGTGTCTTTTTTTTGTAGTGGGGCCTGTAATCGGTGGGCCTCGGCCGTCGGATAAATGGGTCTACATGGACCGTAATTGGGCGTAATTGGTATCAGCGCAGCATAGTAACAGGCCGTAGGATAGCAAAGGCTTAATTCTGTCACAGGCATAACGGGTCGTTAATGGGCCAGAATATAGGACGGGCTGGAAACAGTGCAATGGGTTAACACGCCAGAAACGGGCCGACTCTTGCCATGGGCCGAATTTGGCCCATTAGGGTAACAGGCCAGTAACGGGCCTACTCTTGCCATGGGCCGAATTTGGCCCATTAGGGGAACAGGCCAGTAACGGGCCGACTCTTGCCATGGGCCGAATTTGGCTATGGGAATAGGCCAGTAACGGGCCGGAAATAATCGAGGGCCGAAAAGGATCCCAAGAACATATGGGTCGTCAATAGGCCGAAAGCTAACACGGGCTGGAAACAGCCCATGTAAATCACGGGTCGTTAACGGGTATAAAGAAAATTATTGTTCATTATGGGCTAGAGTCACCGTGGGCCTGCAAAGGGCCGAAAGATACGAAGGCCTCATATGGGCCGAAAGACGTCGTGGGCCATACATGGGCCAAAAGTGAAATGGGCTCGTGTTATATTCGACCGCCCACATGACGTTGTTGGGCCGATTTCCTTTAGGGCCTAACGGGCCATGAGTTAACGGGCCGTAAAATGGGCTATTTGTGAATAGACCGTTAACAGGCTTTTCATGGGCCAGCCCGTTAACTTTTAACCAAGTCAAACGGGCCTGCTTTTTAAGCTAAATGGGCCACTGTTGGGTTGTGCCATGTGTCGACATATCATAGGCGCCTATCTGACCCACTGACGAGCTGACACGTGTTTCGTCCGGCCAATAAGAATTTTACACGTGGAAATTTCCCATTGGTCGGGGCTGTTAACGGGTTATCAGATCCAAAACCCGACCCGATAGCTTAATGGTGTTCCGTTACGGTGGATGCCACGTGTCGGTCACCCTTGACGAAAGCACTTCTGTGACGCGCGATTTATCGTCATGGAAGTGGACACTTCCGTGATGATAATTTTAGTAATGTCATGGAACACTTCTATGACAGCACAAGTATGACTATCTTGATTCTGTCATAAATTTGTCATGGATGTACATGCATGACAAAAAATGCGACCTACTGTGACAAACACGTATCATCACGGAAGTGTATTTTTTTTGTAGTGCAAGTTCTAAATTTAACAAAGGCCCGAAGGCTTACAGACTAAAAAAGAGATGAGATGCCCGTAATCCCTTTCTTGTCCCTCTCCTCAAGAAGCAGGTCAAGAAGGCGAAAGGGAAAAAGGGGCGCCTGAGCGAGCTACGAGCAGCAGAAAGCACCAAGAGAACACCTCGGCGGCTGCCCAAGGATGGGCCGGTGATGACGGTGCCGGGAAAGGAGCTGGAAGATGAGGCGGCAGGTCGCCAAACACATGACGAAGGCGTCGGTGTCCGCGTACTCCGAGTTGATGGCCTTGCCGCCTGCCCTCTTCCTCTTCCGCAGCCTCCCGACGCCAGCCGCCCAAGGAGACGGCCCCGAGAAGTTCAAGGAGCTGGCCCCTCCCCCGGCAAAACTCCACCAAAGGAGCCGACGGGTGCAGATGTTGCTGTTGCCGCACCTGCCCAGGCGCGGGGCGTCCGACGCCTAGTCGGACTCATCCCCGTCATCTGCCCCACTGTCCTCCTCGTCACTTTTGCTCGAGGAAGAGCTTCCATCGTCATAGTCTCCGTCGGAGGAGCTCTCCATGCAGCACTTCAAGCAAGTTCCAAGATCTCCGAAGACCTTGACGGAGAGCAGGCCGTCCTCCATTAATTTGAAGTAGAGGACGAGCCCCGCCGTCAGGCTGTGGATGCGAGCGAATGTCTTCCATCCACGGCGGAGGTACATGACCCGAGGAGCCGGTAAGTCGACGTCGACCCGCGTGCCCCCATTCCCACAGCCCCTCATGTGCAATCTGAGGGTCTGGGGCGGGTCAAGGTCCATCTCCCGAGCAAACGGGGTGGGAAGACGAAGACGGCGACGGGGAGGCCGGCGCATCCTGATGAAGATTGCGCGGGGCTGGTCTCCAACGTGGCCCTCCATCGGGAAAGGCATCATTGGCGGGGGCGAGGCCGGCGTGCCGCCCCGTCCTCCTCTTCCTCGGGCACCACGACCTCTGCCGCGACCTCGCCCATGGCCTCGCCCCCTCCCCCTTCCCCCCGTGGCCGGCTCCGCCGCCGTAGGCTCAGGAGGAGGAGGGACATGCTGTCGAGCGGCGACCCTCGCCGCTGCCGTCAAGGGACCGGGGTTCCCCTTCTCCATGGCAGATGAGAGGAAGAAGCAGAAGCAGGAGGAGATAGATGATGGAAGAGTGTGGAGTGTCATTCCCCCCTGTTCCCTCTCCTTATAAAGGGGCGGGGTCGGGCCTCGGCCGCCCCGCTCAACCAATCCAGCCATCGGGGGCGCATGGAATCGGGACTGACACGCTGCTCCAACCAGTGACGACCCTGTTTCCTGCCTCCACAGCTCACCATCTGCATGAAGGACGCGTGGCGAGCATGCAGGGTCGAAAGGACGGGTGAGACGACCGTTCCCCGCCCCATGACCAGGGTTGCGTGGGAGCCTTAAAAACTGTGACCTGAGTCCATCCAGGAAATGAGCCGTGCCTCCACGCCTCCGTCTTTTTACGGGGAAGGCGCGAGCCGCCTCTTTACCACGATGTGAAGCATGCATGCAGGAATGGCCACACGCATGCCGCCCACGTCACGCGCACCCCTCCACATCGCGCATTCAACGCGGGGCGCAGCAGATGGAAAAAGTTTTACTGCGGTAAAAACCGCCCCGCCTGCCCGCGCACCGTTTTGGGCCTGGCCCAACAACGTGTCACACTTATGTGTGGCCCAGGCCCGGGGGCTCCTGTCGGTGTACAAAAGAAGGGGCGCACCTTTGTACCCCTTTACCTGTGCACGGACAGTCGGAGCCGCGCCCACGACCGCACCAAGCAGAACAGGGGAGGTGAACTGAGGTAAAACCAAAGCCCAAGACAGCGAGAGCAACGCCAAGGCGAAGAACACAAGGAAGCAGAGGGGTGAAGCGGGTCTTGCCGGGAGCAGCCTCAGCGGCCCCGGCAAGACCCTTGCCGGGGAGGCTCGCCCCCACCAGCAGAATGTGCCACCCTTGAGCCCACGGTTTCCAACACCATCCATTACGTTGGGCCAGGGCTCGGGAGGCACCTCCGTGGTGGCATGCAGATCTTTGTGAAGACAAGGAATGCTCAAGGTCAGATGAGGATTGGAAGACAACGATCCTCAACAAGATCCTTGCCGAGGAAAGCCACAAGACCCCCGGCAAGATCCTTGCCGGGGACGACGGTGCGCCATGGCAAGACCCTTACTGGGCCACCCAGCAAGGCCCTCACAAAGGGCGTCAGCGGGGCCACTTCCAGGCCCGCGCCAACCAAGTCTCCACCGCCGTTCGCATGCAGCTGCTAGCCCAACCAGCTGGGCGGGCACCTGCGTGGCAACATGCAGCTTCCAGGTCAACTCAGCACACACCTGCGTGGCGGCATACAGATCTTCGTGAAGGCCCTACCACCGCGCCACCTCAGCTGCCTGCCTGCCTACATGGCGCCGCATGCGTTGTTGGCCAGGGCGCGTGTCAAAGCGAGGAGGAGCAGCGATGGACGGGACGGGCCTCGTTCCTGTCCCCGATAAAGCGAGGGGACACCTAAGCTATGCATTAAATGCGTCTTGTCCTGTACTACGAGTGATAAGCTCATAGCACTGTAGGCCTTTCCACCTCATGTGTGCCACTGTGGCAGCCCCTTTCGACTATAAAAGGAGGCCCATGGCATACTGGAGAGGGATTCGGCTCTTTTGGAAAACACGGCCACCGCAGCTAGTTCAAGAGCTCAAGAACACTCAATACATCCACCAAAGCAGGACTAGGGTTTTACGCATCCTCACGGCCCGAACCTGGGTAAACGATCCTTGTGTTGATTACTACTCCTACTCTTCTTGCAACCCTGTGCCCCGGCAACCATAGTAGGGATTCTTGCGATCCCATAGGTGTCGTTTCGAACCGACAGCAGTAAGCATGGACGTACAGGGGAATTTCAAGGTGGTCTCTTTAACGATCACCCTACTTGTCTTTAGGACCCACACGGAGCCCTCCCTTGGTTGTGGTATATCAAATAGCCTGTTGCTTATTGCACTACTTGTATAAATGCGCTTTGACGTATTAATCAAAATATAATGGAAATAGTTTGCGGCCCAAATTCTGTGGCTCTAGCTTACACTCTTTTCTCCTCCCTTTTTACATATCCTTATCAAATAGCACTCGTACACTTTGGTACGTTTCAATTTGCCAGGGGCTTCATAGTGCCCCACAATACGGCAACAAAGTCCGAACACCTCTTCTAGCATAGTTCGGCACCCCGAATTTAGCACTATATGCATTGGCTCCAGATCATGTCTTTGGTCAATAGTTGGGTTGCCTGGCTCCTGTGCTTGCTACCTTGCGTTCCGCTATATCGGCTAAGGTAGTAAACAGACACTACTAGGGAAAACCCTAGCAGTAGCGCTGGTTTTGTGCTCACTAGTAGCGCGGGTAGGCGCGCTACTAATAAGGCGCTACAGCTATTGCTTAGCAGTAAGGCGTGTCGCACGCGCTACTGCTAGGACAAATAGCTGCATCGCTTGTTCACTCCCACGCTACTGCTAATGTAACTACTGGCAGCGTGTTTTCTTTCCATCGCTACTAGTATTGTTTTTTTATTTTTTTATTTTTAGTGTATTTATGCGCCATCGTACAAATATTGGTACAATACCAGTTATGAGGTTTACATCATTATGTCCATAACAGTGTGTCAAATAAAGGTGGATTAGGTTCAAGTGGAGGCAATATGTGGTGCATGTCAAAAGTATACTACTAATCCAAACTTGATCTAGTTTGGACTAGTAGTACTTTCGATGTGCACCACATGTTACCTCCACTTGAATCTAATCCGCCAGCACAAGCTATTTAATCATCATCATAATCATTACCACCAACAATATTTATTTAATCACCACTAACACTAGCTAATAATAATCATTAGTCATTACCACCAACACTAGCTATTTTATCATCATAGTAATAGTGTAGCACATCATCATCCTCAAACTCATTTCTAGCTAATCACTCCTACTGCTCTCTCTTAGTTAAAATAGCATAAAACATGTGTAGCTCTCCTCCTTGATCAAGTTGGAGCATGCAGATGAACCTGTCTCCTAATTTTGGGTAGCACATCTGTTTGATGTCCCCTAGTACTTGTCTGCGCTCCCCCATCACATATCTGGTCCAGTATTGCACTATTAAGCATTCATCGCTGATCTTGAATGCACTAAAGTAACATGTAGGATATCTTGGCCGTAAGCTAATAATACTCATGGTACCTTTAGTCTCGATCCCATAAGGCACAACATTCATCGGGAGTCCCTGTTGAAGAACATCGTATGGTCACATACTTAGCAATGAAGTTTAGCTTCACAAATAATGTATGGAAAAGATGCACTGAGGACAAATAGTAAAAACCTTACCATCCTTCCTAAATAGATGTGATCGTAGTTCATTACGAACACTATTGGTCGCACGTTTTCAGTACTAACATTTCTAAGTCCAGGAAGAAAATTTGTCTTGACAGTATCAAGATCCTCAAGCCATGAAACATAATGACTTAGCTCCTTGCAGTTTAGTTCAGCCCCGGGACAGTAGTAGGTCCTGTCGACCAATCGCTAGACATGTTTGCTTGCACCGAAATAAGCTGACAATACAAATTAGTTGTCAACTATTTTTGAATAAACAATATCAAAGACATAAATATGGTTGAGAAACTTACATAATGGTGTAACTGGAGGCATCTGCACATCGACCCAGATGTCGGTATTACCTTCAATATCATCTTCCGGACGAATATCAAAGGTGATAACCATATCAGGCTCAAATGCATAAGTCTTGCATAGTGCTCGCCATGTTTTGCATCCAAAATAGGTGTAGTCGTCTGAATTGTATAATTTTGCATGGAAAATATAACCATGCTCGGTCTTCAAGTAAACTTTCTTTACCTCCATAGTATGACTGAAACCTATCTTATCCAATACAAAAACTCTTGCATGGCAGGGGATACGCTAGTAGAATAGTATAAGTTGAAGCAAATGAAGCAGATGTCATGCTTAATTACGAAAAGAGACTTGTCGTTGTGACTTACTGTATCCACTTCGAAGTTCTCGTCAAGCTTGATGCTGAAGCGCCTATCATCATCTAGGTAGATTCCGTCGCACAGGCCGTGCTCGTCTTCGCAGTATTTGCAAATACCGAAATCCTTTTTGTTGTCAGACATTGTCGGTGGGAAACGACACCTATGGGATCACAAGAATCCCTACTACGATTGCGGGGCGCGGGGGTCGTGAGAAGAGCGGATCAAACAGATAGCACACGGTTCCTTTATCTAGGTTCGGGCTGCGAGGATGCGTAAAACCCTACTCCTGCTTTGGTGGATTGTATATCTGCGTTCTTGAGCTAGCTATGGGGAGTGAGGAACTCCAAAAAGCCGAATCCTCCTCCTGGTCGCCTCAGGCCTCCTTTTATAGGAAAGGGGTTGCCACAGTGGCACACAAGAGGTGGAAAGGGTACAGTAATGCGAGGTTATCTCTCGCATTACATGACAAGGCGCATTTAATGCGCCTTGCTTAGGTGTCCTTGCTTTATCGGGGACGGGGGAGAGCCATGTCCCGTCCGTCGCCGCTCCCTCTTGCGTTGACACGCGCCCTGGACAGCGGTGCTTGTGGTGTCATGTAGGCTGGAAAGCAGCTGAGGTGGCGCAGTGGTGGGTCTCTACGAAGATCTGCACGCCGCCAAGCAAGTGCCTGCCCAACTGGTTGGGTCGGCAGCTGCATGTGAACGGCGATGGAGGCGCGACTGTTGCGGGCCTGATGGTGGCCCCATGGGTGTCCTTGGCAAGGGCCTTACCGGGACCCCGGCAAGGGTCTTGCAGCGGCACCCGCTGTCATCCCCGGCAAGGCTCTTGCTAGGGGCCTTGTGGTCCTCCTTGGCTGGGATCCCGCCAAGGATCATCACCTTCTTAAGTGGGCATCTGGTCTTGAATGTCTTCACAATGATCTACATGCCACCACGGGGACGTCTCCCGAATCCTTGCCCCCATAGGGGCAATGGACTCAAGGGTGACCTCGCTCCGTAGGTGTGGGGCGAGCTGCCACGGCAAGGTCTTGCCGGACTAGTTGAAGCTGCCCCCCCCGGCAAGGATCTTACCGGGGGGGTCTGCTCTGTCCCCTTTGCTCTTTGTGGTCTTGGTCTTGGCGTCGTTCTGCTTCTCTTCAGCTTCGGCCTTACCTTGGTTTACCTCCCTTGCCGTGCTTGGTGTGGCGGCGCCCGTGGCTCAGACTGCCCGTGCACAGTCATAGGGGTACAAAAAGTGTACCCCCCCCTTTTTTGTACACCGACAGGCGCCCCCGGGCCTGGGCCACACATAAGCGCAATGCGTTCTTGGGCTAGGCCCAAAAACGGTGCGCGGGCAGGCGGGGCGGTTTTTACCGTGGTAAGTTTCTTCACGCGTTGCGCTTTCCATGCGTCCCGCGCGTGGCGCGGCATGGGGAGGCGTGCGTGACGCGAGCGGCGTGCGTGGGGCTGAGCTCCACATGCATGCGTCACGTCGTAGTAAAAAAAGGGGGCGGTTCGCGCCATCCCCATACGGAGGAAGGCGTGGAGGCGCGGCCCATTTACTGAACGGGGCCGAGGCGTGGTCTTCAAGGCGCCCACTCCCCACGATCACGGGGTGTGGAGAGGTCGCCTCACCCGTCGCCTTGGTCCTGCACGCCTGCCACGTGGCTTGCATGCGCTTGGGGTGGCGATCGGTGGAGGCGGGAAACCGGGCCGCCGCGGGCTGGGGCAGTGGGTCGGTCCCAGTTCCCGGCGCCCTCCGCGTCTTGATTGGCGGAGTGGGGCGGTCGAGCCCCCACCCGATTCCTTTATAAGGAGTGGGAGGGGGAGGATGGCACCCCGCATTCTTTCATCTCCTCCTTTCTTCAGCTTCTGCTCCCCCCTTCCATCCGCTATGGAGATAGGGAACTCTGGTCCTTCAACGGTGGCAGCGAGGGTCGCCGCTCGACAACGTGTCCCTCCTTCTCCCGTACCTGCGGTGGCAGAGCCAGCCGCGAGGGGAAGGGGAGGGGGCGAGGTCGTGGGCGAGGCCGAGGCGCTCGGGAAAGAGGAGGGCGGGAGGGCGCGCCGGCCTCGCCTCCGCCAGCGGTCCCTTCTCCCATGGAGGGCCATGTTGGGGACGACCCTTGCGAGTTCTTCGTCAGGCTGCGCCGGTCGCCTCGTCGTCGCCTTCATCTCCCGACTCCATTTGCACAGGAGATGGAGCTGAATCCACCGGAGTCACTACGGCTGCATATGAGGGGCTGTGGGATTGGCGGCACGCGGGTCTGCGTCGAATTCCCCGCTCCTCAAGTAATGTATCTTTGCCGGGGATGGAAAACATTTGCTTATATCCACCGCCTGGTGGAGGGGTTCACTCTCCATTTTAAGCTGATGGAGGGTGGCCTTCTCTCCGTCAAGGTCTTCGGTGATTTTGGAACTCGCCTGAAGTGCTGCGTGGAGAGCTCCTCCGACGATGAAGATTCCTCCTCAGGCGAGGGTGACGAGGAGGACAGCGACAGCGGCGACGAGGGTGGTAGGCGACATGATGATGGGTCCGACTAGGCGTCGTTCCTGTTGTCCTGGGGCGATGTTGGCAGCAGCAGCATCTGCACCGAGCCCCCACCAACTCCTCGTGGTTGTCTCCTAGGGTGGCCGGCGTAGGAAGCGCGGGAGGACGAAGAAGGCGGATGGCGGGCTGTCGGCTAGGAGTACGCGGGCATCGACGCCTTTGCCGCCTCGTCTTCCAGGTCTTCTACCGTCATCATCACCACGAGCTTCCTGTGGAGGTGGCCGCCGGGATGTTTTCCTGGTGCCTTCAGCCGCTCGTACCTCACCTAGGCGCTCCTTTCGTCCTTTTCGCCTCCTTGACCTGCCTCCTGAGGAGAGAGACAAGAAAGGGATTACGAGCACCTTATCTCTTTTTAGTTTGTAAGCCTTCGGGACTTAGCTGAATTTAAAACTTGTAATCCCATCATTCATGTTTTTCATTCCCTATGGACTGTACCTGAATGGAATGTTTTTAATGAAAAAGGGATGCTTGCCGGGCCATTTGTTTGCGGGTAGAACCCACGACAAGGAGTAAATCCTTGATATCTCTAAGATAAACATTTCCTTGCCCGGCAACAGGCCTTGCCGTCTCCCCACCTCACTCGACCTTTCTCACGCCTTTGGCGGAGGCAGGGATGAGGCGGGTTCAGGCTCCTCGTTTCATCCTTTTGCTGCCGCGACTACGATCAAACCTAGCCCCAGGAACGAGCCCTAGGGCCTAGAGTTAGAGGAGCACGGTAGCTTTTAGGAAAAACGAGGTTTCACATACCTCAGTCCATGAGGGAATGCATGATAAGGGATGAAGAACTTATCTGAAGTTGTAGCCCCCGGCAACCTTGGTTTGCCGTGGGTGAATCTTTGCTCTTGCATCCCCCGGTAATACTAGCTTGCTGGGGTCTAGATGCTGCTCTGTCCTCCTTCTCTTTTTCGTCCTTAAGTGATCCGGCAAGGATATTCGCGAGTCTTGCGAACCAAAGAAGACGAAAGAATGGCAAAGGGACGCACACTCGACCTCTAAGCTAGGGGTTAGTCGCCTCTAAGCACTATCAACCCTAACCAAGGACAAGACTCGACCTAGCATGCATGCTATAACTTAGGGCGCCAGCGTTTCATTTATTTATGCTCAGGGTCTGCGCCTGGCTTTCTACAAAGGGTTACATGCATCATCGGTAATGCTTGTACAAAAGGTGACTTGCCGAGGGGGGGCGGCAAGCCGCGCCTTACGGGTAAAACTTGCGAAGATGCTCAATGTTCCAGGAGTTACTCACCGGAATGGCTTCTTCGGTCTCCAGGCGGACTGCGCCGGGCCTGGTGACTCATATTACCCGATAAGGGCCTTCCCACTTTGGCGTCAACTTGTTGGAATTCTTGGCCGATTGAACGCGCCAAAGGACAAGGTCGCCTTCCTCAAGGCTTCGGGCATGAACCTTGCGGCTATGGTAGCGGCGCAGGGCTTGCTGGTAGCGTGCTGCTCTCACAGCCGCCCGAAGACGATTTTCCTCAAGGAGCATTGCGTCATCTTGCCGCAGTTGCTCTTGCTCAAGCTCATCATAAGCGAGCACTCGAGGTGACCCGTGTATGAGTTCAGTGGGGAGAACTGCTTCTGCCCCGTATACTAGGGCAAAGGGTGTCTGGCCGGTGGCTCGATTTGGCGTCGTTCTGATCAACCAAAGAACCGTCGGCAACTCATCAATCCAGCACCTTCCGCTCTTGTGCATCCTGTCAAAGGTCTTTGTTCTTAAGCCCCGCAGTACTTCAGCATTTGCCCTCTCAGCTTGACCATTGCTTCGTGGGTGGGCAACGGAAGTGAAACAGACTTTGCTACCGAGGTCTTGAGTATATTGCATAAAGGTGCGGCTTGTGAACTGTTTGCTGTTGTCGGTGATGACTCTGTTGGGTACACCAAAACGGCACACTAGCCCCTTGAAGAACTTGACGGCTGACTAAGCTGTGACCTTCCTCACTGCCTCCACCTCCGGCCACTTTGTGAACTTGTCAATTGCAACATACAAGTACTCAAAGCCCCCGACAGCGCGGGGGAAAGGGCCCAGTATGTCGAGCCCCCAGACCGAGAAGGGCCAGGAGAGAGGAATGGTTTGAAGGGCTTGAGCTGGCTGATGAAGCTTCTTTGAATGGAACTGACACACTTCACACCTGGTGACTAGTGTCGTCGCATCCTGGAGGGCGGTGGGCCAGAAGAAACCTTGCCGGAATGCCTTGCCGCCAAGGGCCCTTGACCCGATGTGGGATCCACATATGCCTCCGTGTATCTCCGCCAACAGCTCCAGTCCTTCCTCTCGAGGGATGCACTTCAATTTCACACCGTTCGGCCTCTTCCTGTACAGGACGTCATCGATGAACTGGTACATGGTAGAGCGACAGCCTACTTTTTCCGCTTCTTCCTGCTCTTCAGGAAGTTCCCCTGTTTGGAGGAATCGGATGGTATGTTGTGCCCATGCCGGAGCCTGGGGCTCGACGGCGAGGACTAAAGGCATTTCCTCCGCTACTGGGGGGGCTTTCTCGACAGCAAGAGCTTGATGCTCCGCTGGGGCTAGCCGTCCCGTTGCTGGCTCAGCGTCCCCAGCAACATCCTTGCCGGCGGCTCCGGGGAGCTCGGCGGGAAAGTACGTGCCGGGCCCTGATTTCCTCCTCTTGTTCTACTCTGTCGATGGATCAATGGATGGCTGAGTTAGCTGAAGCACAAAGGTACCTGGTTCCACAGGTAGCTTGAGGGCAGCGCGTCTTGACAGGTAATCGGCGATGTCGTTGAAACGCTCTTCCAGCTTTCTCACTTCATCAACGTAGGCCTTCATCAACGGGCTCTGGTAATCCTTGTTGACTTGCTTGACGACAAGCTGCGAGTCGCCCCTGACGATGAGCTTCTTGATTTCGAGGTCCACCGCGATCCTAAGACCGGCAAGCAGCCCTTCGTATTCTGCCGTATTGTTTGTTGACACCTCCCTGGGGAAGTGCATTTGGATCACGTATTTGAGGTGCTCTCCGGTGGGGGCGACATGAAGTACGCCAGACCTGGCACCTTGTAGGGATAAAGCTCCATCAAAGTACATGACCCAATTGCAACCTGCCTCCTTGCCGGGGAGAGAAGTCCCTTGAGCTTCTTCGTCAGGTGTTGCGGTCCACTCTGCAATGAACTCCGCCAGGACCCGACTGTGGATCGTCGAAGTACTTTCAAACTTGAGGCCAAAGCTGGACAGCTCCAGTGCCCATTCCACAATCCTCGGTGTGATTACGCCGTTCGTTGCGCGCCGCTTGAGAGGAGCGCGCCATCGGCGCCGGCGTGGGAGTCTGGGAAGCCCTCGTGTCGCCTTCGCGAACGGCGCCCCGGGTCCTTTCCGCGACTGGTCCACTGCTCGCCCGTGTCGGGATGGGATGCCCGGCTTCCGACAGGCCAACCGCCACCGTCGTCTTCTACTTGGGCGCCATGACGATGAAGGAGCGTCGAACTAAATGCTAAAGCCGATTCGCACAACTGTGCTGAGCCCCAACCTGGCGCGCCAAAGATGTCGGTGGGAAACGACACCTATGGGATCACAAGAATCCCTACTACGGTTGCGGGGCGCGGGGGTCGTGAGAAGAGCGGATCAAACAGATAGCACACGGTTTCTTTATCCAGGTTCGGGCCGCGAGGATGCGTAAAACCCTACTCCTGCTTTGGTGGATTGTATATCTGCGTTCTTGAGCTAGCTATGGGGCGTGAGGAACTCCAAAAAGCCGAATCCTCCTCCTGGTCGCCACGGGCCTCCTTTTATAGGAAAGGGGTTGCCACAGTGGCACAGAGGAGGTGGAAAGGGTACAGTAATGCGAGGTTATCCCTCGCATTACATGACAAGGCGCATTTAATGCGCCTTGCTTAGGTGTCCTTGCTTTATCGGGGACGGGGGAGAGCCTTGTCCCATCCGTCGCCGCTCCCTCTTGCGTTGACACGCGCCCTGGCCAGCGATGCTTGTGGTGCCATGTAGGCAGGCAAGCAGCTGAGGTGGCGCAGTGGTGGGTCTCTACGAAGATCTGCACGCCGCCACGCAGGTGCCTACCCAACTGGTTGGGTCGGCAGCTGCATGCGAACGGCGGTGGAGGCGCGACTGGTGCGGGCCTGATGGTGGCCCCACGGGTGTACTTGGCAAGGGCCTTGCCCGGACCCTGGCAAGGGTCTTGCCGCGGCGCCCGCTGTCATCCCCGGCAAGGCTCTTGCCGGGGGCCTTGTGGTCCTCCTTGGCTGGGATCCCGCCAAGGATCATCACCTTCTTAAGTGGGCATCTGGTCTTGAATGTCTTCACAAAGATCTGCATGCCACCATGGGGATGTCTCCCGAATCCTTACCCCCATAGGGGCAGTGGACTCAAGGGTGACCTCGCTCCGTAGGTGTGGGGCGAGCTGCCACGGCAAGGATCTTGCCGGGCTAGTTGAAGCTGCCCCCAGGCAAGGATCTTGCCGGGGGGTTAGCTCTGTCCCGTTTGCTCTTTGTGGTCTTGGTCTTGGCGTCATTCTGCTTCTCTTCAGCTTCGGCCTTACCTTGGTTTACCTCCCTTGCCGTGCTCGGTGTGGCAGCGCCCGTTGCTCAGACTGCCCGTGCACAGTCATAGGGGTACAAAAAGTGTACCCCCCCTTTTTGTACACCGACAGACATTTCCTATGTTCATAGTTAAAACATTAACTGAAAATCGATAGAAGACAACTACCAGGATACTCAACACACAAATCCGGGGCACTCGATATTTCCTACATATTCTGGCAAAAGTGATGCCAAAATTGACGGAAAAATCCGGCATGACCTTTGCTAAAATAGGATATATCGAGCGCTTGAAATTTGCCGGAACGGAAATGAATCAACACTCTGGCAAAACATAGGCCACTCGGAGGTGTAACCTGCAAACATGACCGGCCACTTGGATATTGAGCAACACAAGGTATACATTTCAAAATATCTTATAAGACTCAAATTAGCATGGATTCAATAAGCAAAAGTAAATCATCTCATGCGTCCGTACATCGTCGAATATTATCACTAATACATCTCGAATAGTGTCATACATATAACATCACTAGTACAACTAAAACCCTAGCAAACGACGGGTATCCGCGCGGGCGGTGGACACCCACAGAGAAGGAACCATCACGGGATCATAGCTCCACTGAGATCTCTGGAGAACCTGCCAGGTATTGGAGAACCTGTGCTCCAACGCAAACAAGTAGCGACGGTCGTGCGCGTCCTCCTCACTGACATGGTGACGCACCACCTCCACGGAGTCCTCGAGCCTCTGGACCGTCACTGGCCCACGTGAACGCCACCAAAGAAGGTTCGGGTCAACGACAGGCTGGCTCCTCACCAACCTGCGTCCCCCCGGTAGGTAGAGCCTCCCAGAACCACCCCGGCGGAGCCCAGTCCCGGACATGGCCCATCTGGTCAAGCAGGTGTCGTCCTCCGCCGACTCGACGACAAGGATGCGGGATAGGCATCATCCACGTCGATGCGGGAAAATTTCTTTAACTAAAAAAATAGCAACAAGTTCTTACTAACTAGTTCTATTAATTCAACTAGTTCTTACTAAAAATAAACTTACTATAAATAAAAATATTCTAGTACCTAATTAGTACCTAGTTCTTACTAACTAATTGGTACCTAGGAATTACTGCCCTAATTACCATCTATAAAGTGAGATAAGTGGTCAAATTTTACTCATTTTATGATTCATCTTAGAAATTTGATTCGTTTCCACCCTTACATGATCCCTAACTCATTTGAGCCGCATCCGCATCCGATTCGTTTCCACCCTTACATGAACCCTAACTAATTTGATGGAGGTAGAAACCCTAGGCAAAGGTAGGGGAGAGGGAGGAGCAGGCGTGCTCACCTCGGGTGCCTGCGACGAGGGACGGGCAGGCGGCGTCGAGGTCGTGGTCGGGGCTCCGGGGCG
>NC_041393.1:175280267-175282859 GCF_002162155.2 Triticum dicoccoides | reverse complement strand
GTTGAGGTCGGGGGCGGGGGCGGCGCTGAATCTGGGGTCGGGGCGGCGTAGAGGGTGTGCGGAGAGCGCGCAGCGGCCGAGGGGCGACGGCGGCGGCGAGAGTGGAGTTGGATTTGGGGGATGAAGTGGCCATGGGGAAGGACGAACCCCGTGGTTAAGTCATAAGTACCAGTAGCGCGTTCCAGAAAGGGCGCTACTGCTACGTTAGCTACAACGCGTTCTGGAATACACGCTACTGGTACACCATTCTCTTTTTCCCCTTTTTCATTTAGTTTTCTTCACATTTTATTTTTTTCCTGTCACATTATTCTATTTCTTTCATTTTCCATTACCTTTCTATTTGCTTTCCATTTAATTTTATATCCTCTATCAGTAGCGAGTTTAGACTAAAACGTGCTGCTACAAAGAAAGTAGCGGTAGCGTGGTTCGTTATAGGTCGCTACTACTATGTGTAGCCTATTGGCTAAGCCGTGGGAATTTTAGTAGTAACATGTTTAGAAGAAGACGCGCTACTACTAGAACTTTATCTGCAGCTCAGTTTGCGCAGGCGCGCTACTGCTACTTAGCACCAGCGTGCTTTTTTGACCCTCGCTACTGCTAAAGTTCTGTGTATAAGGTTTTCCCTAGTAGTGAGAGAACTACTGCGATTGTGCCCCGATTTATCCAGATGAGCACCTGAGTAGAGAAAGCCGAAAACTGACTGTCATGATGCGGCAAGAGCTGGTCAGCTCTTCGGAGGTTTCAAATCGTTAGAGATTTTTTCCGCATTTAGCGAGGGCTCGGCACTTACCCGATCAGGTGTTTACAGCATCCTAGTTCAGATACTAGGGGCTGCGCCTACCCCTTTTTATTGTCAAACTCCTATGGCTAAGTGAGGGTGCTAAAGCCGCATAGTCTGATTGCCTGGTTCGTTGCGCTAAACACCTCCTTCAAGGACCAAAAAATTGGATCAAGAGTGTGTACATTACATCCCGAACACCCCCATACTACCTACGTGGGGGCAGAAGCCGACGACTGGCCAACTCTCAAATTTTACAAAATAGGGCCACACAGGAGGTAAAAATTTTAAATACCAAACATTATATTACATAACGGCTTTGTTTCATCATACAAGGCTAAGACAACATGAATGTATTCATTCGAAAATAATGTCTTGTGCACATTGCATCGCTACAATACGAGACCCCTCCAGGACGTCTTCAAAGTACCGCTCGGGTGTGCGGTGCTCCTTGCCCTTAGGCGGCCCCTCGGTCACAAGCTTGACGGCGTCCATCTTGGCCCACCACACCTTGACGCATGCGAAGGCCATGCGCATGCCCTCGATGCAGACCGACCATTTGACGATGTCCAGCCGAGGACATGCATTCACCAGCCGCTTCACGAGGCCGAAGTAGCTGCTGGGTATAGCTTCGGCATGCCACAGCCTGATTATTAAATCCTTCATGGCCAATTCGGCCACCCTATGCAGCTCGACCAGCTATTTTAGCTGGTCGCTGATAACCCACAAGTATAGGGGATCAATTGTAGCCTCTTTCGTTAAGTAAGACTGTCGAACCCAATGAGGAGCTAAAGGTAGAACAAATATTCCCTCAAGTTCTATCGACCACTGATACAACTCTACGCACGCTTAACGTTCACTTTACCTAGAACAAGTATGAAACTAGAAGTACTTTGTGGGTGTTGTTGGATAAGTTTGCAAGAAAATAAAGTGTGCGTAAATAAAAAGTAGGGGGTGTTTAGATAAAGACACAATAAAGTGAATATAGCGAGTGTGGAAAAGTGGTGGTAGGAGTTGCGAAATTGTCCCTAAGAAATTGACTACTTTACTAGACTGATAAAAGTTTTATGTGGGAGAGGCCACTGCTAGCATGTCATCCCTGACTTGGAATTCTATGCACTTATGATTGGAACTATTAGCAAGCATCCGCAACTACTAACATTCATTAAGGTAAAACGCAACCATAGAATTAAGATATATTGGTCCCCCTTCAATCCCATATGCATCAATTTCTATGCTAGGTAGAAGCTTCTATCACTCTTGCCCTCCAATACATAGTCCTATCAACATACAATTAACCCTATGGTGTAATCCACGCGCGCGCTCATATGATGGGCACCAAAGGATAGCCACATAACCACAAGCAAATTAAACCAATCATAGCAATTCATCAATTACCGATAGGACAATGAAAATCTACTCAGACATCATAGGATGGCAACACACCATTGGATAATAATATGAAGCAAAAAGAGCCATGTTCAAGTAGAGGGTACAGCGGGTTGCGGGAGAGTGGACTGCTGTAGATAGAGGGGCTGAGGTGATGGAGATGTTTTTGAAGATGGCGGAGGTGTTGGTGAAGATCGCGGTGATGATGATGGTGGCCACGGCAGCGTTCCGGCGCCACTGGAATAGAGGGGGAGAGGGGCCCTTCTTCTTCTTCTTCCTTGAACTCCTCCCTAGGTGGGAGAAGGGTTTCCCCTCTGGTCCTTGGCCTCCATGGCATGGGAGGGGCGTGAGTCCCTCCGAGATTGGATCTGTCTCTCTGTCTCTATCTATTTCTGCGCTCCCGGTGTTCTGCCCTTTCACCGTTT
>NC_041393.1:175256159-175279704 GCF_002162155.2 Triticum dicoccoides | reverse complement strand
ATATATATGGAGATCCGTAACTCCGATTGGATTGAAACCTTTGCCTAGACTTTTCTCCGAAAATTAACTTTCTTGCGGCCAAAGAAGAGAAGCAACCTCCATACAGGGGGCCCACGAGGGTCAGAGGCGCGCCCAGGGGGTGGGGCGTGCCCCCTGCCTCGTGCCCCCCTCGGGCACCGTTTCACATTGATTCTTCTTCCCGTATTTTGCAAATATTCCAAAAATATTCTCCGTCCGTTTTTATTCTGTTTGATATGGGGTTTCTGTGAAACATAAAACATGCAACAAATAGGAACTGGCACTGGGCACTGGATCAATATGTTAGTCCAAAAAATAGTATAAAAAGTTGCCAAAATATAAGAAAGTTGTATAATATTGGCATGGAACAATCAAAAGTTATAGATACGTCGGAGACGTTTCAGCATCCCCAAGTTTAATTCCTGCTCGTCCTCGAGTAGGTAAATGATAAAAAAGATAATTTTTGATGTGGAATGCTACCTAGCATAATCTTGATCATGTATCTAATCATGGCATGAATATTAAGACACAAGTGATTCAAAGCAATAGTCTATCATTTGACATTAAGACAATAATACTTGAAGCATACTAATAAAGCAATCATGTCTTTTCAAAATAACATGGCCAAAGAAAGTTATCCCTACAAAATCATATAGTCTGGCTATGCTCCATCTTCACCACACAAAATATTCAAATCATGCACAACCCCGGTTTCAGCCAAGCAATTGTTTCATACTTTAGTATTCTCAAACCTTTTCAACTTTCACGCAATACATGAGCATGAGCCATGGACATAGCACTATGGGTGGAATAGAATATGATGATGGAGGTTGTGTGGAGAAGACAAAAAAAGGAGAAAGTATCACATCGACGCGGCTAATCAACAGGCTAGGGAGGTGCCCATCAATTGATGTCAATGCGAGGAGTTGGGATTGCCACGCAACGGATGCACTAGAGCTATAAGTATATGAAAGCTCAAACTGAAAACTAAGTGGGTGTGCATCCAACTTGCTTGCTCATGAAGACTTAGGGCATTTGAGGAAGCCCATCGTTGGAATATACATGCCAAGTTCTATAATGAAAATTCCCACTAGTACATGAAAGTGGTAACTCAAGAGACTCTCTATATGAAGAACATGGTGCTACTTTGAAGCACACGTGTGGTAAAAGGATAGTAACATTGCCCCTTTTTTCTTTTTTCTTTTTTTGCGGGCATCTTTGTCCCCCTTTTTTATTTAGGCTCCTTTGGCCTCTCTCTTTTTTTTGGGGGGGGCAATGCTCTAATAATGATGACCATCACACTTTTCTTTACTTACAACTCGATACTAGAACAAAGATATGACTCTATATGAATGCCTCCGGCGGTGTACCGGGATGTGCAATGATCTAGCGTAGCAAAGATATCAAAAAATGGACAAGCCATGAAAATATTATGCTGGCTGTCTAACGATCATGCAAGGGAATATGACAATGAATGCTCAAGTCATGAATATGATGATGATGGAAGTTGCATGGCAATATATCTCGGAATGGCTATGGAAATGCCATGATAGGTAGGTATGGTGGCTGTTTTCAGGAAGATATAAGGAGGCTTATGTGTGATAGAGCGTATCGTATCACAGGGTTTGAATGCACCGGTGAAGTTAGCACCAACTCTCGAGGTGAGAAAGGGCAATGCACGGTACCGAAGAGGCTAGCAATGATGGAATGGTGAGAGTGCGTATAATCCATGGACTCAACATTAGTCATAAAGAACTCACATACTTATTGCAAAAATTTAGAAGCTATCGAAACCTCTTTCGATAAGTAAGAGTGTCGAACCCAATGAGGAGCTAAAGGTAGAACAAATATTCCCTCAAGTTCTATCGACCACCGATACAACTCTACGCACGCTTAACGTTCGCTTTACCTAGAACAAGTATGAAACTAGAAGTACTTTGTGGGTGTTGTTGGATAAGTTTGCAAGAAAATAAAGAGCGCGTAAATAAAAAGTAGGGGATGTTTGGATAAAGACACAATAAAGTAAATATAGCGAGTGTGGAAAAGTGGTGGTAGGAGTTGCGAAATTTTCCCTAAGCAATTGAGTACTTTACTAGAGCGATAGCAAGTTTTATGGGGAGAGGCCACTGCTAGCATGTCATCCCTGACTTGGAATTCTATGCACTTATGATTGGAACTATTAGCAAGCATCCGCAACTGCTAACGTTCATTAAGTTAAAACCCAACCATAGCATTAAGATATATTGGTCCCCCTTCAATCCGGTATGCATCAATTTCTATGATAGGTAGAAGCTTCTGTCACTCTTGCCCTCCAATACATAGTCCTATCAACATACAACTAACCCTATGGTGTGATCCACGCGCGCGCTCATATGCTGGGCACCAAAGGACATCAACATAACCACAAGAAAATTAAACCAATCATAGCAATTCATCACTTACCGATAGGACAACGAAAATCTACTCAGACATCATAGGATGGCAACACATCATTGGATAATAATATGAAGCATAAGGGACCATGTTCAAGTAGATGGTACAGCAGTTTGCGGGAGAGTGGACCGCTGTAGATAGACGGGGGAAAATGATGGAGATGTTGGTGAAGATGGCGGAGGTGTTGGTGAAGATTGCGGTGATGATGATGGTGGCCATGGCAGCGTTCTGGCGCCACCGGAGGAGAGGGGGAGAGGGGGGGCCTTCTTCTTATTCTTCCTTGACCTCCTCCCTAGGTGGGAGAAGGGTTTCCCCTCTGGTCCTCGGCCTCCATGGCATGGGAGGGGCGTGAGCCCCTCCGATATTGGATCTCTCTCTCTCTCTCTCTCTCTCTCTCTCTCTCTCTCTCTATTTCTGCGCTCCCGGTGTTCTGCCCTTTCACGGTTTCGTATATGTATATGGAGATCCGTAACTCTGATTGGATTGAAACCTTCGCCCAGATTTTTCTCTGAAAATTCGCTTTCTCGCGGCCAAAGAAGAGCAGCAATCACCTTACGGGGTGCCCACGAGGGTCAGAGGCGCGCACAGGGGGCTGGGGCGCGCCCCCTGCCTCGTGCCCCCCTCGGGCACCATTTCGCATTGATTCTTCTTGCCGTATTTTCCAAATATTCTCCGTCCGTTTTTATTCTGTTTGGATTCTGTTTGATAGGGGGTTTCTGCAAAACATAAAACATGCAACAAATAGGAACTGACACTGGGCACTAGATCAATATGTTAGTGCCAAAAATAGTATAAAAAGTTGCCAAAAATATAAGAAAGTTGCATGGATAAATAAAAATTATAGATACGATGGAGATGTATCGGTCGCTAAAGGGCACTAGATGTCCTGGCACAAGATATTGCGACCAGAACAGCTTCTCCGTTGAGCTCCCTTGTTCGGCTCGGAAGAACTCCGCGGCGTCAGATGCACTGCGCGGCAGATCCGCAAAAGCCCCTAGAGAACTCCGAATCCGGGTTAGTAAAAGATACTTCTTCACATACTTGCTTTGCATACTAAACGCCTTACCCGTTGTGATCTTCTTGGCCTCCTGGATCTCCTGGAGGTTGCCCTGGGCTTCAACCCGGGCCACTTTCGCGCTTCGGCGCGCCTTGGCGAGTTCTGTCTCTTGAGCCAAAACATCGCGCTCCAAGGTCTTGTATTTTTTCACAGCATCCTGGAGCTCTTGCTGGACCTCTTTGAGTCGGGCCTCGTGCTTTTTGCGGGAGACTTGCTCCTTAGAAGCCTTCTCCTCAGCCTCGGCCAGCACCTTCTTAAGGGCCTCGACCTTGGTCGCCACTCCTACACAGATCAGGGCACTCCGGTCAATATACATCATTTATTCTTTCCGAATATACAATGAGTCATTATATACATTGCTTTTCTTCAAGCTTCCTCCTCACTTGGCTGAGCTCCTCCTCGGCCCGCTCCAATCTCTGCTTTAGCCTGGAGACTTTGGTAGTGTGTGAGGCCACGGCCAGCAGCGACGCCTGCTTATTCATATAAGACATATTCAATTAGTTCCCTGCGAAAATTACTTGATCCTCTGTCCGGCTTTTCTTTCCGAACACCGGATAGTGTCTTAGGGGCTACTGTCCATATTAGGATTCTCTTTTGCGTTGCTTACCTCAAAACCTGTTAGCAGGCTGCTACAGGCTTCGTTCAGTCCGCTTTTGACGGACTAAACCCTTTCAATCACCGTACCCATAAGGATATGGTGTTCATCTACTATGGAAGCGCCTTGTAGCGCCTCCAGCAGATTATCCGGCGCCTCTGGTTGGACAGAAGTCACCGGCGGAATGGGCATACCTCCTTCTTTCGAAGGAGGTTGGTCGCCGGATTCCGGAGCCATATGGGTCTCCGAAATCGTATTCGGCTGAGGGCCGGACTGAACACGGCCCTCATCGCCAGTCTCCATGGGGATTTGCTCCCCCATGTGTCCGACGGCGGAGGTTTCACCCTCTGGCGCCTCCTGAACCTCTCCCGGCCTGGAAAGGTCCTTCGAGACAGCACCTCGGCGTCGCCCTTGGCCTTGGGAGAGCGAGCGGCCTGCGGTGACTCACTGGCCATCGCCTTCGAGTCCAGCGAACCTCTTGATGAGGATCGCTGGGAGCTGTCGTGGGCCGGACTGCAACAACATAATTTAACATGATTAATACCATGAAGAGGAAAGGCTAGATACATGGACATATACAAGTTTTTTAGTACTTATGATGCAGCCAGGGGCTTGGTCCGGGGGTGTCGCTCCGAACTGCTGTTGACATCCCACGCGGAGTTATCCGCAAGGGAGCCCTTCCCCCTCTTGGATGTCTCTGCCTCCAGATTCGTGGAGGCTGCCCTCTTGTTCCTTCCCCCATCAGGGGGAGCGTCGTTTTCCTCCTCCTCCTCGTCATCGTCCTCAGCGGCGGAGGAATGGGTCTTATAGTCTTCGGACGTCACGTCCGAAGCACCCTTGCGACGGGGGCCACCTTTGGCCCCCTTGGCCTTCTTCTTGGCCTTCTTCTCTGGTGGCTGATAGGGCGCCGGGACCAACATCTTTGCCATGAGCGGGATGACTCATTCTTCGGGCAGTGGAGCCGAACATTGAATCCGCTCCACTTTCTCTGCCCATACCTGAAAGAATAAATTAGTAAAGTTTAGTTAACCTCCTTGAACAAGCAAGTAGAGAGTACGCCTTGAGACGTGAAGGACTTACCGCATTGGCGGGATGGGCAAGATTGTGCCCGCAGTCTGAGTCTATGGCCGGTGGCTTCTCGTTGCCCTTGAAGAGCAACTTCCAGGCATCCTCGTGAGTGGTTCCGAAGAGCCTCACCAAGGTTTGGTGCTTCTCCGGATCGAATTCCCATAAAGGGGAGGTTTGGCTTTGGCAGGGGAGGATTCGGCAAACTAGCATCACCTAGATCACATCGACGAGCTTGATGTTTTTATCCACCATGCTTTGGATGCGCGTCTGCAGCACTATCAGCTCGTCCGACGAGGACCAATTTGGGCCCTTCTCTATCCAGGAGGTGAGCCACATATGAGCACCGGATTTGAACTCGGAAGCCACGGCCCAGGTGGTGTCGCGGGGCTCTGTGATATAGAACCACAGCTTCTGCCAGTCCTTAACGGTCTCCACAAAAGTACCTTTGGGCCATGTGACATTGGGCAGCTTGCTCACCATGGCGCCTTCGCACTCCGCGTGCTGGCCATCCACCACCTTTGGCTTCACATTGAAGATCTTGAGCCATGTCCGAAGTGGGGTTGGATGTGGAGGAAGGCCTCATACGACAATGAATGCCGAGATGTTGAGGAAGGAGTTCGGGGCTAGATCATGGAAATCTAGCCCATAATAGAACATAAGTCCGCGAACGAAAGGGTGGAGAGGAAACCCTAACCCGCAGACGAAGTGAGGGATGAACACCACCCTCTCGTTAGGCTTCGGGGTGGGGACGATTTGCCCTTTGGCTGGAAGATGGTGGGCGATTTCTTTCGCCAGATACCCGGCCTCCCGA
The DNA here is from genome assembly GCF_002162155.2 of Triticum dicoccoides. Lineage (NCBI taxonomy): Eukaryota > Viridiplantae > Streptophyta > Magnoliopsida > Poales > Poaceae > Triticum > Triticum dicoccoides. The sequence continues at coordinate 175,273,722 of NC_041393.1, read as the reverse complement.
AGCTTGGTGATGTCCTTCTCCTTGACGGAGGAGACCATCCACTTTCCTTGTCCTCCAGATCCGTACATGATTGAGTGCTTTCTTTCGGGTGGAGAGGATGAGGACTTGGGCACTAGAGCTCGAGAATGGGAAGGCAGAGAAAGAGAGAAGGTATGGGTGAAGAAAGTGGATCCTTATCTCCCTTATAAAGGCAATGAATATCAAGTGCCTCCCCACTCACCTTAAAACTCGCCTGCTCCCAAGGGTTGTGTAAACGGCACGGTTAGATTACCCACGCCCGTATTGATGAGAACCCCGCAATAAGGGGACACGATCTCTACTTCGACAAGACATGCCAATGGCAACCGCGTCTCGAAACGCGGAGCGTCGGACGAACGGTTCAAAATAATGACTGGGCAGACCTGATGTCATATTACAAAAAGTTGTTAGTGGATTGGACTCGTGGAATATTATGCTCTCTGCGCGGTTGTGTGTGGTACTTGTGTTGCAGATCCGTACACGATCGTTGCGTCTGAAGACTATCTTGGAGTTCGGAAGAGGGAACCCGCCTTGCAATCCCGAAGACAATATTCGCGCCGGACACCTCGTCATTGAAGCCTGGTTCAGGGGCTACTGAGGGAGTCCTGGACTAAGGGGTCCTCGGGCGTCCGCCCTGTTGGACATGGGCCAGACTAATGGGCTGTGAAGATACAGGACCGAAGACTCTATCCCGTGTCCGGATGGGACTCTCCTAGGCGTGGAAGGCAAGCTTGGCGTACAGATATGAAGATTCATTTCTTTGTAACCAACTTTGTGTAACCCTAGATCCCCTCCGCTGTCTATATAAACCGGAGGGCTTAGTCCGGAGGACGGATACAGTCAGACAGGCTAGACTTCTAGGGTTTTAGCCATTACGATCTCGTGGTAGATCAACTCTTGTAACACTCATATTCATCAAGATCAATCAAGCAGGAAGTAGGATATTACCTCCATAGAGAGGGCCCGAACCTAGGTAAACATTGTGTCCCATGTCTCCAGTTACCATCGACCTTAGACGGACAGTTCGGGACCGCCTACCCGAGATCCGCCGGTTTTGACACCGACAATGGGCTCTTGGTTAAATCAAAAATAATGCAAATGAGAGCCATTTCAACATTTTCATCATGATCTTCTCCTCTTGACCCCCAAAGAAAAGAAAGGAAATAAAACTATTTACACGGGAAAGCTCCCAACAAGCAAAAGAAGAACGAGAATTCTTTTTGGGTTTTATTTTAATTACTACTACTACAGGCATGTAAAGTAAACTAGAGAAAAGCTACAACTAATTTTTTTTGGTTTTTCTTAAGGTTTTTCAAACACACGAGAAGAAATCGAGAAAAAGGAAAATAAACTAGCATGAATAACAATGAAAAAGTATGAGCACCGACAATTGGCATGAGTGTGTGAACATGAATGTAATGTCGGTGAGAAATACGTACTCCCCCAAACTTAGGCTTTTGGCCTAAGTTGGTCTATGCCCATGGATGGCCTGGCGGATATCCAAAGTTGTAACTGGGGTCGTACTGAGATGCAGCAGCTACTGCCTCAAGAGCTGCAGCTTGGAGGCGAGATGCCTCCGTCCTCCTCTCATACTCGTTTGCCTCCTCCCTGGTTATAACATATCTCCTTTTTGCTTGAAAGTCAAACAAAGTAGTGGCAGGGAGAGTGATATGGACAGCACGATGTCTGTCAAAGATTAGTCGGTACTGGAGAGACTGTTCATTCCTCTCAACAAACTGATGACGAACCATAGCATTAAAATCTAGATAAGCAGGAGGCAACTCCATATCATTTTCACGAATGGGTACCTCAAGAAAATTAGCTAAACGGGTTGCATAAATTCCACCAAACAGATGGCCGCTAATACTGTTATGATGCAACCTTCGTGCAACAATAGCTCCCAAGTTATATTGTTTATCTCCTAATACAGCACTCTTGAGAATAGTAAGATCGGGAACGCACATGTGACATGCCTCGTCCTTACCGTTAATGCATCTACCTATAAAGAGAGCAAAATAATGTATGGCAGGAAAATGAATGCTCCCTATGGTAGCTTGCATGATTTCCCTAGATTCCCCCACAGTTGTACTAGCAAGAAAGTCTTTATATTCAGATTTGCGATGTTCACTAGCATTACCCCACTGCGGGAGTTTAAAAGCAGTATTAAAATCCTCTAAATCCATGGTATAAGATTTATCATAAAGATCAAACAGAACCATGTGAGAATTGCGTGATGATGTAAATTTAAACTTTCTCACAAAGGAGTCTGTTAGGTAGTACTGTTGGGGGCACTTATCTGACACGAAGCCCTCGAGTTCAGCATTACACACATAAGCGTCACATTCCTCCTTAATGCCTGCTCGGACCATAAAATCTTCTCACGGCCATTCACAAGGCTGCACTTGAGCTTCTCTTGGTAGTTCATAGTCCGGCTCACTTATAGCAAGCCTTGGAGCTTGCTTCTTTGAGGAACCACCTAGATACATTTTCCTAAACATATTTCTTCCTCTGAAAATTTTATGAAATTTTTAGTGACACAAAATAAAAGTGAACCAAACTCAACAAAATTGATAGCAACTACTCCCACAAGTGCCTAGAGGCTATATCATGCATTAAAACTACTTGGAACCATATAAATTTAACATGCAAGCTCAAGAACAGGGTCACCTAAGCAGCAAAAATTGCAATAAATAAAGCACCAGAACAAAAACTAATTGGACCATTGGAGGAGTCACATACCCAAGAACAATCCCCCAATGCTATTTTGTGAGTGGAGCTTTGAGCAAGGAGATCCAAAATTGCAGCAAAACGAGCTAGGACATGAGTTTGAGCTATGTGGTGATTTTTTCTGGAGGAAGACGAAGTGTGTGGGTGCAGGAATAAGTGGAGGGGGGCCACGTGGGGCCCACGAGGCAGGGGCACGCCCAGGGGGGTGGGCGCGCCCTGGACCCTCGTGGCCAGGTGGTGGCTCCCCCTGATGTGTTCTTAGTGACAGATATTCTTAAATATTCTACAAAAAATCATATTTCAATTTCAAGACATTTGGAGAACTTTTGTTTTTGGGGTATTTTTTATTGCAAGGATAATTCGGAAAACAGACAGAAAATACTATTTTTGCTTTATTTAATCTAAATAACAGAAAGTAAAAGGAGGGTATAGAGAGTTGTGCTTTCAAAGTTCATCCATCTCATGCTCATCAAAAGGAATCCACTAACAAGGTTGATCAAGTCTTGTTAACAAACTCATTCCGAATCACATGAAACCGGAGAATTTTCGAATAGCACTAGGTTACCTCAACGGGGATATGCACGTCCCTAATAATAAGGATATCATATTTCTTCTTGACAGTACGAAGAGGAAATTCCAAACCTCCAATATTAATAGTTGGAATTTTTCCAATAGAATTTATACTGTGGACTTGAGGTTGTTTCCTCGGAAAGTGTACCGTATGCTCATTACCATTAACATGAAAAGTGGCATTGCCTTTGTTGCAATCAATAACAGCCCCTGCGGTATTCAAAAAGGGTCTACCAAGGATAATCGACATACTATCGTCCTCGGGAATATCAAGAATAACAATGTCCGTTAAAATAGTAACATTTGCAACCACAACAAGCACATCCTCACAAATTTCGACAGGTATAGTAGTTGATTTATCGGCCATTTGCAAAGATATTTTAGTAGGTGTCAACTTATTCAAATCAAGTCTATGATATAAAGAGAGAGTCATAACACTAACACCGGCTCCAAGATCACATAAAGTAGTTTTAACATAGTTTCTTTTAATGGAGCATGGTATAGTTGGTACTCCTGGATCTCCAAGTTTCTTTGGTATTCCACCCTTAAAAGTATAATTAGCTAGCATGGTGGAAATTTTAGCTTCCGGTATCTTTCTTTTATTAGTAACAATATCTTTCATATACTTAGCATAAGGATTCATTTTCAGCATATCAGTCAAACGCATACGCAAAAAGATAGGTCTAATCATTTCAGCAAAGTGCTCAAAATCCTCATCATCCTTTTTCTTGGATGGTTTAGGAGGAAAAGGCATGGGTTTCTGAACCCATGGTTCCCTTTCTTTACCGTGCTTCCTAGCAACGAAGTCTCTCTTATCATAACGTTAATTCTTTGATTGTGGGTTATCAAGATCAACAGCAAGTTCAAACTCTACATCATTGTTATTGCTAGGTTGAGCATCAACATGAACATCATCAATAACATTATCACTAGGTTCATGTTCATTACCAGATTGTGTTTCAGCATCAGAAATAGAAATATCATTGGGATTCTCAGGTGTGTCAATAACAGGTTCAGTAGAAGCATGCAAAGTCCTATCATTTTTCTTTTTCTTCCTCTTAAAAGGACTAGGTGCATCAACATTAGTTCTCTGAGAATCTTGGTCAATTCTCTTACGGTGGCCCTCAGGATACAAAGGTTCCTGAGTCATTTTACTCCCTCTAGTCATAACCCAACAGCATTATCCTTTTTCTTATTATTCAATTCATTGAGCAAATCATTTTGAGCTTTAAGCACTTGTTCTACTTGAGTGGTAACCATAGAAGCATGTTTACTAATGAGTTTAAGTTCACCTTTAACTCTAGACATATAATAACTCAAGTGTTCAATCATATAAGCATTGCATTTCAATTGTCTACCAACATAAGCATTGAAGTTTTCTTGTTTAAAATAAAATTATCAAACTCATCTAAGCATTGGCTAGCAGACTTATAACAAGGAATATCACTTTCATCAAATCTATAGAGAGAATTTACCTTTACTACCTGTGTCGGATTATCAAGACCATGTATTTCTTCAATAGGAGGTAAATTCTTAACATCTTCAGCTTTAATACCTTTTTCCTTCATAGATTTCTTTGCCTCTTCCATATCTTCAGGACTGAGAAATAGAATACCCCTTTTCTTCGGAGTTGGCTTAGGAGTTGGTTCAGGACGTGTCCAATTGTTTTCATTAGTCAACATATTATTCAATAACAATTCAACTTGATCAACAGTTCTTTCCCTGAAAACACAACCAGCACAACTATCCAGGTGGTCTTTGGAAGCATCGGTTAGTCCATTATAAAAGATATCAAGTATTTCATTTTTCTTGAGAGGATGATCAGGAAAAGCATTAAGTAATTGGAGAAGCCTCCCCCAAGCTTGTGGGAGACTCTCTTCTTCAGTTTGCACAAAGTTATATATTTCCCTTAAGGCAGCTTGTTTCTTATGAGCGGGGAAATATTTAGCAGAGAAGTAATAAATCATATCCTGGGGACTACGCACACAAACAAAATCAAGAGAATTAAACCATGTTTTAGCATCACCCTTTAATGAGAACGGAAATAACTTAAGGATATAGTAGTAACGAATTTTTTCCTCATGAGTGAATAGGGTGGATATTTTATTTAATTTAGTAAGATGTGACACAACAGTTTCAGATTCATAGCCATAGAAAGGATCAGATTCAACCAAAGTAATTATCTCAGGATCGACATATAAATCATAATCCTTATCGGAAATACAGATGGGTCAAGTAGCAAAAGCAGGGTCATATTTCATTCTAGCATTGAAAGATTTTTCTTTCAGCTTAGCTAATAATTTCTTGAGATCATTTCTATCATTGCAAGCAAGAAAGTCTCTAGCAGTTTCTTCATCCATAACATAACCCTCAGGCACAACAGGCAATTCATATCTAGGGGGAGAATCTTCATCATCACTTTCATCAATTTTATCAGTTTCAATAATTTCATCCTCTCTAGCCCTAGCAAGTTGTCCATCAAGAAATTCACCTAGTGGCACAGTATTATCAAGCATAGAAGTAGTTTCATCATAAGCACCATGCATAGCAGAAATGGCATCATCAATAACATGTGACATATCAGAATTAATAGCAGAAGCAGGTTTAGGTGTCGCAAGTTTACTCAAAACAGAAGGTGAATCAAGTGCAGAGCTAGATGGTCGTTCCTTACCTCCCCTCGTAGTTGAGGGATAAATCTTGGTTTTTTCGTCTTTCAAGTTCCTCATAGTGATCAGCAGATATAAATCCCAAGTGACTCAAAGAATTGAGCTATGTTCCCTAGCAACGGCGCCAGAAAATAGTCTTGATAACCCACAAGTATAGGGGATCACAACAGTTTTCGAGGGTAGAGTATTCAACCCAAATTTATTGATTCGACACAAGGGGAGCCAAATAATATTCTCAAGTATTAGCAGCCGAGTTGTCAATTCAACCACACCTGGATAACTTAATATCTGCAGCAAAGTATTTGGTAGCAAAGTAGTATGGAAGTAATGGTAATGGTTGCAAAAGTAACAGTAGCAGTTTTGTAGTAGTTGTAACACTGGCAACGGTAAAGTAACTAAGCAAAGATCAATATGTGAAAAGCTCGTAGGCATTGAATTAGTGATGGATAATTATGTCGGATGCGATTCTTCATGCAACAGTAATAACATAGGGTGACACAGAACTAGCTCCAGTTCATCAATGTAATGTAGGCATGTATTCTGAATATAGTCATACATGCTTACGGAAAAGAATTTGCATGACATCTTCTGTCCTACCCTCCCGTGGCAGCGGGGTCCTATTGGAAACTAAGGGATATTAAGGCCTCCTTTTAATAGAGTACCGGACCAAAGCATTAACACTTAGTGAATACATGAACTCCTCAAACTACGGTCATCACCGGGAGTGGTCCCGATTATTATCACTTCGGTTTTACCGGATCATCACACATAGTAGGTGACTATTGACTTGCTAGATAGGATCAAGAACTCACATGTATTCATGAAAACATAATAGGTTCAGATCTGAATTCATGGCACTCGGGCCCTAGTGACAAGCATTAAGCATAGCAAAGTCATAGCAACATCAATCTCAGAACATAGTGGATACTAGGGATCAAACCCTAACAAAACTAACTCGATTACATGATAAATCTCATCTAACCCATCACCGTCCAGCAAGCCCATGATGGAATTACTCATGCACGGCAGTGAGCATCATGAAGTTGGTGATGGAGGAAGGTTGATGATGACGACAGCGACGGATTCCCCTCTCCGGAGCCCCGAAAGGACTCCAGATCAGCCCTCCCGAGAGAGATTGGGGCTTGGCGGCGGCTCCGTATCGTAAAACACGATGAATCCTTCTCTCTGATTTTTTTCTCCCAGAACGTGAATATATTGAGTTGGAGTTGACGTCGATGGAGCACCAGGGGCCCACGAGACAGGGGGGCGCGCCCAGGGGGCAGGCGTGCCCCCCACCCTCGTGGACAGGGTGTGGGCCCCCTGGTCTTGATTCTTTCACTAGTATTTTTTATAAATTCCAAAAATATTCTCCGTGAAGTTTCAGGTCATTCCGAGAACTTCTATTTCTGCACAAAAATAACACCATGGCAATTCTGCTGAAAACAGCGTCAGTCCAGGTTAGTTCCATTCAAATCATGCAAGTTAGAGTCCAAAAGAAGGACAAAAGTGTTTGGAAAAGTAGATATGATGGAGACGTATCGGACATCCATTTGCCAAATTTCATAATCATAAAATGCGGCAATTGCTAACATGATTCGGACAAACTTAAGCATCGCTACGGGTGAGAAGGTCCGATCGTAGTCAACTCCTTGAACTTGTTGAAAACCTTTCACAACAAGTCAAGCTTTGTAGACAGTAATATTACCATCAGCGTCAGTCTTCTTCTTGAAGATCCATTTATTCTCTATGGCTTGCCGATAATCGGGCAAGTCAACCAAAGTCCACACTTTGTTCTCATACATGGATCCCATCTCAGATTTCATGGACTCAAGCCATTTCGCGGAATCTGGGCTCATCATCGCTTCCTCATAGTTCGTAGGTTCATCATGGTCTAGTAACATGACTTCCAGAACAGGATTATCATACCACTCTGGTGCGGATCGTACTCTGGTTGACCTACGAGGTTCGGTAGTAACTTGATCTGAAGTTTCATGATCATCATCATTAGCTTCCTCCCTAATTGGTGTAGGAATCACTGGAACTGATTTTTTTGATGAACTACTTTCCAATTCGGGAGAAGGTACAATTACCTCATCAAGTTCTACTTTCCTCCCACTCACTTCTTTCGAGAGAAACTCCTTCTCTAGAAAGGATCCATTCTTAAGAATTAATATCTTGCCTTCGGATTTGTGATAGAAGGTGTACCCAATAGTCTCCTTTGGGTATCCTATTTTTTTGCGGGGTCTCCTTTGGGTATCCTGTGAAGACACATTTCTCCGATTTGGATTCGAGCTTCTCAGGTTGAAGCTTTTTCACATAAGTATCGCAGCCCCAAACTTTATGAAACGACAGCTTAGGTTTCTTGCCAAACCACAGTTCATATGGTGTCGTCTCAACAGATTTAGATGGTGCCCTATTTAACGTGAATGCAGCCATCTCTAAACCATATATAACCCCAAAATGATAGTGGCAAATCGGTAAGAGACATCATAGATTGCACCATATCTCGTAAAGTACGGTTACAACGTTCGGACACACCATTACGCTATGGTGTTCCAGGTGTCGTGAGGTGCGAAACTATTCCACACTGTTTCAAATGAAGACCAAACTCACAACTCAAATATTCACCTCCACGATCAGATCGTAGAAATTTTATTTTCTTGTTACGATGATTTTCCACTTTACTCTGAAATTCTTTGAACTTTTCAAATGTTTCAGACTTATGTTTCATTAAGTAGATATACTCATATCTGCTCAAATCATCTGTGAAGGTCAGAAAATAACGATACCCGCCGCGAGCATCAACGCTCATTGGACCGCATACATCAGTATTCATTATTTCCAAGAAGTCAGTTGCTCGCTCCATTGTTCCAGAGAACGGAGTCTTAGTCATCTTGCCCATGAGGCATGGTTCACAAGTGTCAAGTGATTCATAATCAAGTGATTCCAAAAGCCCATCAACATGGAGTTTCTTCATGCGCTTTACACCAATATGACCTAAACGGCAGTGCCACAAATAAGTTGCACTATCATATTGCATCTTTTGGCTTCAATATTGTGAATATTTGTATCACTACAACCGAGATTCATCAAAAATAGACCACTCATCAAGGGTGCATGACCATAAAAGATATTACTCATATAAATAGAACAACCATTATTCTCTGATTTAAATTAATAACCGTCTTGCATCAAACAAGATCCAGATATAATGTTCATGCTCAACGCTGGCACCAAATAACAATTATTCAGGTCTAAAACTAATCCCGACGGTAGATGTAGAGGTAGTGTGCCGACTGTGATCACATCGACTTTGGAACCATTTCCCACGCGCATCGTCACCTCGTCCTTAGCCAATCTTCGTTTAATCCGTAGCCCATGTTTCGAGTTGCAAATATGAGCAACAGAACCAGTATCAAATACCCAGGCGCTACTACGAGCATTAGTAAGGTACACATCAATAACATGTATATCAAATATACCTTTCACTTTGCCATCCTTCTTATCCGCCAAATACTTGGGGCAGTTCTGCTACCAGTGACCTGTCCCTTTGCAATAGAAGCACTCAGTTTCAGCCTTAGGTCCAGACTTGGGCTTCTTCACTTGAGCAGCAACTTGCTTGCCGTTCTTCTTTAAGTTCCCCTTCTTCCCTTTGCCCGTTTTCTTGAAACTAGTGGTCTTGTTAACAATCAACACTTGATGCTCCTTCTTGATTTCTACATCCGCAGCTTTTAGCATCGTGAAGTGCTCGGGAATTGTCTTATCCATCCCTTGCATATTATAGTTCATCATGAAGCTTTTATAGCTTGGTGGCAGTGATTGAAGAACTCTGTCAATGACACTATCATCAGGAAGATTAACTCCTAGTTGAGTCAAGTGGTTGTGGTACCCAGACATTCTGAGTATATGTTCATTGACAGAACTATTCTCCTCCGTCCTCCAGCTATAGAACTTATCGGAGACTTCATATCTCCCAACTCGGGCATTTGCTTGAAATATTAACTTCAATTCGTGGAATATCTCATATGCTCCATGACGTTCAAAATTTCTTTGAAGTCCCAATTCTAAGCCGTAAAGCATGGCACACTGAACTATCGAGTAGTCATCAGCTTTGCTCTGCCAGACGTTCATAACGTCCGAAGTTGCTCTTGCAGCGGGTCTTGCACCTAGCGGTGCTTCCAGGATGTAATTCTTCTGTGCAGCAATGTCGATAATCCCCAAGTTACGGACCCAGTCCGTGTAGTTGCTACCATCATCTTTCAACTTAGCTTTCTCTAGGAACGCATTAAACTTTAAGGGAACGGTAGCACGGGCCATTGATCTACAACAACATAGACATGCAAAAACCATCAGGTACTAAGTTCATGATAAATTAAAGTTCAATTAATCATATTACTTAAGAACTCCCACTTAGATAGACATCCCTCTAGTCATCTAAATGATCACGTGATCCATATCAACTAAACCATGTCCGATCATCATGTGAGATGGAGTAGTTTTCAATGGTGAACATCTCTATGTCGATCATAACTACTATATGATTCACGTTCGACCTTTCGGTCTCAGTGTTCCGGGGCCATATCTGCATATGCTAGGCTCGTCAAGTTTAAACCGAGTATTCTGCACGTGCAAAACTGGCTTGCACCCGTTGTATGTGAATGTAGAGCTTATCACACCCGATCATCACGTGGTGTCTCGGCACGATGAAGTGTAGCAATGGTGCATACTTAGGGAGAACACTTATACCTTGAAATTTAGTGAGGGATCATTGAGGGAGTCCTCGATTAAGGGGTCCTTGGACAGCCGAACTATATACTTTGGTCGGACTATTGGACTATGAAGATACAAGTTTGAAGACTTCGTCCCGTGTCTAGGTGGGACTCTCCTTTGCGTGGAAGGCAAGCTTGGCAATTCGGATATGTAGATATCCTCCCTTGTAACCGACTCTGTGTAACCCTAGCCCACTCCGATGTCCATATAAACCGGAGGGTTTAGTCCGTAGGACAAGAACAATCATAATCATAGGCTAGCTTCTAGGGTTTAGCCTCCACGATCTCGTGGTAGATCAACTCTTGTAATACTCACATCATCAAGATCAATCAAGAAGGAAGTAGGGTATTACCTCCATCGAGAGGGCCACAACCTGCGTAAACATTGTGTCCCCCGCCTCATGTTACCATCCGCCTTAGACGCACAGTTCGGGACCCCCTACCCGAGATCCGCCGGTTTTGACACCGACATTGGTGCTTTCATTGAGAGTTCCACTGTGCCGTCACGTAAAGGCTTGATGGCTCCTTCGATCATCGGCAACGATGCGATCCACGGTGAGGTTTTTCTCCCCGGACAAATTTTCGTATTCGGCAGCTTTGTACTACGGGCCAACTCGCTTGGCCATCTGGAGCAGATTGAGAGCTACACCCCTGGCCATCAGGTCAGGTTTGAAAGCTTGAACTATACTACCGACATCCGGGGAGACTTGATCTTCGACAGATTCGAGCCCATGTCAGGTGCGCCACACAGTCACGACAAGCATGACTTGGCTCTGCCGCCGGACGGTGTTCGGAAGATCATATTTGTGGCTACTCTGGCCCTCAATCCAGAGCAGATCACGACGTCCGAGGACGGGTGGATGGACCCCGCCACAGAGGCCGCACACTCAGCGGTGATAGAACCAAATACTAACTTCACCTCCAATGAGACCTGTGTTGCCGGACCCTTGGATTCGTCCCCGGCCACAGGCTCTGAACCGCCTGCATCCGTGTCTATCGAATCTGATTGGGCACCGATCATGGAGTTTACCTCCGCAGATATCTTTCAGCACTCGCCCTGGGCGACGTGCTAAATCATTAAGGTCTCTCTCCTTGTCAGGAGGCCCTTGGCCGAACTATGTCCGGCTTGAGTGGGAAGCGGACGACGAAGAAATTCATTCCCCACACACCACCCACTTAATAGCCACTGTCGACGACTTAACCGGCATGCTTGATTTTGGCTCCGAAGACATCGACGGTATGGACGACGATGCAGGAGAAGAACAGGAACCACCGCCCACAGGGCGCTGGACTGCCACCTCATCATATGATATATACATGGTGGACAACCCCAAAGAAAGCGATGACAATAAGGCAACGGAGGATAATCCCCTCGAGAAGCAATCTAAGCACCGGCGTCATCGGCGCTGCTCTAAGACCCGCCATAGCAAACGCAACGATACCGGCACAAGAGACAATAACGCTACGGATAGTGCCGAAGACGAAGACAACCCCCTCCAGCCAGGCTTCAAACGGGAGGATGGGCAAGCTAGCCCTAAGGAACAGGCAGCCGACGGAGAATTAGAGGATGACAATTACATGCCCCTCTCCGAAGATGAGGTGAGCCTCGGCGACAAAGAATTTATCGTGCCTGAGGATCCCGTCGAGCAGGAGCGCTTCAAGCGCTGGCTTATAGCCACAACAAAAAGCCTGAGGAAAAAGCAACAACAGCTTCAAGCTGACCAAGATCTGCAAGCGGATAGATAGACTGAGATCCTGGCAGCCGAGGTATACGAACTCGAGCGCCCAACCAAAAGTTACCCAAAGCGCAAGTTGCTACTCCAACTCAAGGAGGAAGCATTAAAGCCTACAGTACTAGCATATGATGCGGCTGACCGGCCACCTCGTGGCCGAGACAAAGCGGCATATCAGCCCGAAGTCCAGCCCGCACCCCATCGCCAATGAAACAAAAACACCAAGGCCCGGGGCAACACGCAGGACCTGCGAGACGTATTGGAAAACAAAGCAGGACATACAAGATCGATCTACGAATCACGGGGGCGCGCCCCAACGCATGACGACGACCGTCACGCCAGATATGCTAAAAGCAAATCCGGCCGGGCCGAATACAGCAGACAAGACTCGTATGAACTGCGTCATGACATAGCCCAGCACAGAGGCGCCGCACACCCCCTATGCTACACTGATGAAGTAATGGATCATGAATTCCCAGAACGGTTTAAACCCGTGAACATTGAATCATAGGATGGTACTACAGACCCCGCGGTATGGATAGAGGATTTCTTCCTCCACATTCACATGGCCCGCGGGGATGATCTACACGCGATCAAGTATCTCCCACTAAAACTCGAAGGTCCGGCTCGGCATTGGCTGAATAGCTTGCCGGCAAACTCCATCAGAAGTTGGGAGAACCTGGCAGACGCATTCCTGGATAACTTCCAGGGCACTTATGTGCGACCACCGGATGCTGATGACCCAATTCACATAACACAACAGCCCGGAGAGTCAGCCAGGAAATTCTGGACTCGGTTCCTAACTAAAAAGAACCAAATTGTCGACTATCCGGATGCCGAAGCCCTTGCGGCCTTTAAACATAACATCCGTGACGAGTGGCTCGCCCGACATCTCGGCCAAGAGAAGCCAAAATCCATGGCAGCCCTCATGACACTCATGACCCGCTTTTGCGCGGGCAAGGATAGCTTGTTGGCCCATAGCAACAACACAGCAAGAAACCCTGGCACATCAGAGGCCAGAGATAGCAACGGCAAACTCCAGCGCAACAAACACAAGCGCCGCAAAAATGGTGAAAACACCGAAGATACGGCAGTCAATGCCGGATTTAGTGGCTCTAAGTCAAGTCAGCGGAAAGGGCCATTCAAAAATGACAATTTGGGTCCGTCTAGTCTGGACCACATACTCGACCGTCCATGCCAAATTCATGGCACCCCAGGAACACCAGCCAATCATACCAACAGAGAATGTTGGGTCTTCAAACAAGCCGGCAGGTCAGGCGCCAATAAAAAAAGATAAGGGGTCTCGAAGCGATGATGGCGACGAGGAGCCCAGACCACCAAATATAGGAGGGCAAAAGAAATTTTCCCCGCAAATCCAAACGGTGAATGTGGTAAACGCCACCCACACTCCCAACCTGGACCGGATGCGCACCCTTAGGGATGTCGACTTAACGGAACCAATCGTCCCACAATACAAACTAGGGCCGATCACCTTCAACCTCACGGATCGCCCGGTTAACACCAATCAGGGCAATTCAATCGCACTAGTCCTCGACCCAATAATTGATGGGTTCCACCTCACACGAGTCCTTATGGATGGAGGCAGCAGTCTAAACCTGCTTTATCAGGACACAATGCGCAAGATGGGCATCGATCATTCGATGATCAAGCCCACTAAAGCCACCTTTAAAGGTATTATACCAGGTGTGGAGGCCAGCTGTACAGGCTCCATCGCCCTTGAGGTAGTCTTCGGATCACCGGACAATTACCGTGCCGAAGAGTTAATCTTAGACATCGTCCCCTTTCGCAGTGATTATCAGGTACTGCTCGGACGAACCGCGTTAGCTCGATTCAACACGGTGCCACATTATGCCTACCGTAAGCTCAAGATGCCTGGTCCATGCGGCGTCATCATGGTTAACGGCAAAGACGAACTCCCCCTTGGTACCAAAGAGTATACCGCTGCTTTAACAGCAGAAGCAACAAGTGGCACCTTTCAATCGAACCTCGAGTCGACGGCCAAGCTCCCGGACACCATCAAAGGAGCCCGAACTACTTTGCGGCAGGATAGCCCGGCTCGTCCAGAACTCAATTAAACACTCCGAAAAAAGCCAGGGCAGGCCACATACTGCAGCTCAACCGCTCTGTGGCACACAAACATTGCTTGCATTTTCTTTATAGGTTCATTTTTGCCCAAGCCAGGACCGGCGAAATGGAAACAGCATGAACACGCAAGGGAACCGTTAGATATTCCCCTCAATGACCATCCGGCTGCACTCCGGATCCGCACACAGCTTCTTCCCGCCTGGTCTCAGTATGTTCCGCAGTCATCTTCTCTTTTTGTTACATTACATGTACTCATACGCATCCACGTATTATTCAAATACAACATGTGGATTTATATGACGCCTATCTGTTGTTATCTCTTATTGAAACTCTTTTGTCAAATGGCATCCGTACACCACGATGTGCCTTAATATGCCAGGGGCTTCATTTTACCCATAATATGGCAATAAAGTCCGAACACCTTCATGGTAGTTCGGCACCCCAAACTTATAGCACTATATGCATCAGCTCCGAATCTTGTCTTGGGTCAAATGTTGGGTTAGCCCGGCTCCCATGTTTTGCTGCCTTACGTTCCGCTATATCGGCTAAGGCAGCATAGGGAGAACTATTGTGATTGTGTCCCGGTTCTTCCGGACAAGCACCTCAGTAGAGAAAGCCGAAAATTGACTGTCATGATACGGCGAGAGCTGGTCAGCTGTTCGAGAGGATGTAAAATCTTTAAGGATTCCTCCCGCATAATGCCATAACCAATGCAGCATGCGATGGATCGGCTTTTCTTCCGATTAGGTGCTTATGGAGCCCCTCGTGCGGTCTTCCGAACACCAGGGGCTTCACCTACCTTCCTTTTCTAAAGCTCCTATGGCTAAGTGAGAGTGATAAATCCCTATAGTCCGATTGCCTGGTTCGTTGTGCTGAACACCGCCTTCGAAGGACCCAAAACTAGGATAAAGAGTGATCAGGTTTATCCCGAACACCCCTGTACTTCCTACGTGGGGGCAGAAACCGACGACTGGCCAACTCTCAGGATTAATATATAAAACAGCCGCGCAGGAGGATAAACTTTCATATAACAGGCAATAAATAATAGAAATGACCTTGTTCAACATTACAAACGACAACATAATTGTATTCATGGGAATATAATGTCCTTGGTGCATTGCTCTGCCGCAAGGCAGGATCCTTTCAGGACACTTTCAAAATATAACTCAGGCTTGTGGCGCTCCTTTCCCTCTGGCGGTCCCTCGGTCACCAGCTTTTCAGCATCCATCTTCCCCCAGTGCACCTTTGCACGGGCGAAGGCCATTTGCGCACCCTCTATACAGACCGACCGCTTGACGACGTCTAGTCAAGGGCAGGCACTCACAGCTTCACGAGCCCAAAGTAGCTTCTTGGAATCGGCTCAGCGGGCCATAGCCAGATAATCAAATCCTTCATGGCTAGCTCGGCCGCCTTATGCAGTTCAATCAGCTGCTTCAGTTGATCGGCAAAAGGCACCAGATAATTCGGTGCCAGATACTGTGACCAGAAGAGCTTATCCGCAGTGATCCTTTCGTTGGCTCGGTAGAATTGTGCGGCATCAGATATGCTGCATGGCAGCTCCGCAAATACCCCTGGAGAAATCCGAACTCAAGATTAGAAACATGATTTTCTCCCCAAATACTTTCTTTACATGGAACAAGCCTTACCCGCCGCGATCTTCCTCGCCTCTTGGATCTCCTGCTGGGCACCTTGGGTTTCCCCCTGGGCATCGCATGCGGCCTGATGAGCCTTGGTAAGTTCAGATTCTTTCTCCATTAGACCCTGCTCCAAGGCCTCGCATCTTTTCACGACCTCTTGAAGCTCTTTCTCATCTTCAATAACCCTGGCCTCATGCTTCTCACGAAGAGCCCGCTCTGCGGCTGCCTTTCTCTCGGCCTCGGCAATAGCCTTCTTAAGAGCCTCGACTTCGGTCATCGCCCCTGGTGCAAATCATAAAACATATTTTAAATTCATTCGCACTGAACATGAGCAAGGTTTGTGCATACCTTGTTTATCCTCCAACTACCTTTTCAACTGGCCCAATTCTTCTGTGGCCCGCTCCAGACTTTGATTTAGTCTGGAGACCTCCGCAGTATGAGAGGTGGCAGTTTCTACAGAAGCCTGTTTATAAAAGAAGAGAGTTAAAGGTCATCAAGTGAGTCTCCTGGGAACATAGATTTGATCCTTTGTCTGGTTCTTTCTCTCACTGAACAGTGTATCAGGGGCTACTATCTATACTGTGACACTCTTCGAAACCTCATAAAACATACCTCAAAGCCTCTTATAAGGCTAATACAGGCTTCATTCAGTCCACTCTTCGCAGACTGAATCTTCTCGATCACTGCACCCATAAGGGCACGGTGTTCATCGACGATGGAGGCGCTTTTCAGCGCCGCCAATAAAGTATCCAGCACCTCTGCTTGGACAGAGGTTGCCGGTGGAACAGGTACACCCCCTCTAGCCGAGGGAGGCCGCCTGCCTGATTCTGGAACCATATTGGTCTCCAGAATTGCATCCGGCTGGGGGCCGAATTCAAGATGGCTCACGCCGACGAAGCTCATGGGAGCCTTCTCTCCCATGTGTCCGGCCCCTGAAGTTTGACCTCCTGTCGCCACCTTTGCAATCTTTCCCCCCCTCCTTGGCCTGGGTCCTCCTGGGACGAAGCCTCGGTGTCATTCACATGTTTGGGGGAAGGGGCCTTCGGGGGTGTCCCGCTCTCCATAGCATCCAAGCCTAGCAAATCCTCCGACGAGGATTGCTCGGCGCCGGGCCTCGCCGGACTACAAAAAGTATGGCCCAGATTAAAATATTATGCCATGATGAGTCTGGACGCATAAACGTGTTCGGATTTTATATACTCACGAGTTCACCAGGGGCTGAGCCCTGGGATCCCACTCCGGGCTGCTATCAGTGGCGGTGGACTCCTCTGGAAGAGGAGTTTTTCCCTTCTTAGGCGACTCGGCCTCCAAGGATGTGGAGGCTGTCCTTTTCTTTC
>NC_041393.1:175239793-175255672 GCF_002162155.2 Triticum dicoccoides | reverse complement strand
TCTTCCTCCTCCTCGTCGTCCTCTTCGAAGGAAGAACGGGCATTGGACTCTTCGGATAGCGTGTCCGAGGCGCCACGATGACGGAGGCCGCCCCTGGTCTTCTTGGCCTCTTTCTCGGCCTTCTTCTTCGGCGGCTTCTAGGGCGCCGGGACCAGCATCTTCGTTAGAAGTGGGTCAACCGGTTCTTGAGGTAGCGGGGCCGGACAGTAGTTCCGCCCCGCCTTCTTTGTCCAGCCCTAGGAGAGTTGTGGAAAACACATTAAGCATTTCCCTTGGGTTATGCGAATAAAACTTATAATGGCTTACCGAACTTGCGGGGCGGGACAGGTGGTACCCGCGGTCCTCGGCTGAGTCCGGCCATGATTTGCCGGACTTACAAAGCACCTTCCAGATGTCTTTGTGTGAGGAGACAAAGAGCTCTCGCAGGGTCTGATGCTTGGCCGGGTCGAATTCCCATAAATTGCAAGCCCGGTGTTGACAAGGAAGGATCAGGCGAACTAACATCACCTGGACTACATTGACAAGTTTGATATTCTTGTCTTCCAAAAATCCTTGACGCGCGTCTGGAGCACCGACAGCTCGTTGAACGAAGACCAATCTAGGCCCTTCTTGGTCCAGGACGTAAGCCGCAGGGGGCTCCGAATCGCAATTCAGGAGCAGCGGCAAATTTCATGCCGCGCGGCTCACTGATGTAAAACCAAAGCTGCTGCCACCCTTTGATGGAATCATCAAAAGTCCCTGTTGGCCATGTAATGTTGGGCATCTTGCTCACCATGGCGCCTCGGCACTCGGCGTGGTCACCGCCCACTACCTTAGGCTTCACATTAAAGATCTTCAGCCATAAGCTGAAGTGTGGCGAGATGCGGAGAAAGGCCTCGCACACGACGATGAACGTCGAGATGTTGAGGAAGGAATTGGGGGATAGATCATGAAAATCGATCTCATGGTAATACATGATGCCGCGAACGACTGGGTGGAGGGGAAACCCCAGTCCGCAGACAAAATGAGGGAGGAAAACAACCCTCTTGTGCGGTTCCGGAGTAGGGACGATCTGTCCTGCCGTCGGGAGACGGTGGCCGATTTTCTGGGCCAGATACCCGGCCTCCCAAAGCTTTTTGATATCCTTCTCCTAGACGGTAGAGGCCATCCACTTGCCTCCTGCTTCAGATCCACACATCTTTCGGAAGGCCTTTGTGGGCGGAGAAGATGAACGCTTGGGCGCTAGGGCTCGAGTGAAGGGGAATGGATAAGCAGAAGAAGAAGGCGTGGGTGAAAAGGGGGAGTCTTTATCTCCTTATAAAGGCGGCAGGGATCCAGCGCCTCCCCCCTTGCCCGGTAAACTCGCTTATTCCCCAAGCGTCGTGCTGAAGACGCGGTTGGATTACCCATACCCGTATTGATGAGAATCCCGAGATAGGGGGACGCGATCTCTTCTTTGATAAGACATGCCCATAAAACCGCCTCGCAAACTGCGCAGTAGCTGGTTAGGGAGAACGGTTCAGATAAAGACCGGGTCCTGGCATGATGTCACATTAGGAAAATTTGTCAGCGGATTAGATTTGTGGAATATTGTACTCTCTACGGTGGTATGTGGAATTTGTTTTGCAGAGCCGGACACGATCCTTGTGTTCAAAATCTTCTATGGAGTATTCGGAGAGGGAACCCGCCTTGCAATGCCGAAGACAATCTGCGCGCCGGACTCATCGTCATTGAAGCCTGGTTCAGGGGCTACTGAGGGAGTCCTGGATTAAGGGGTCCTCGGACAGCCGGACTATATACTTTGGTCGGACTGTTGGACTAGGAAGATACAAGATTGAAGACTTCGTCCCGTGTCCGGGTGGGACTCTCCTTTGCGTGGAAGGCAAGCTTGGCAATTCGGATATGTAGATCTCCTCCCTTGTAACCGCCTCTGTGTAACCCTAGCCCCCTCTGGTGTCTATATAAACCGGAGGGTTTAGTCCATAGGACAAGAACAATCATAATCATAGGCTAGCTTCTAGGGTTTAGCCTCTATGATCTCATGGTAGATCAACTCTTGTAATACTCATATCATCAAGATCAATCAAGCAGGAAGTAGGGTATTACCTCCATCGAGAGGGCCCGAACCTGGGTAGACATATTGTCCCCGCCTCCTGTTACCATCTGCCTTAGACGCACAGTTCGGGACCCCCTACCCAATATCCGCCGGTTTTGACGCCGACAATCATCTTATAATGCTACCGTCGTACTAAGCAGAATAAGATGCATAAAGGATAAACATCACATGCAATCAAAATATGTGACATGATATGGCCATCATCATCTTGTGCCTTTGATCTCCATCTCCAAAGCACTGTCATGATCTCCATCATCACCGGCTTGACACCTTGATCTCCATCGTAGCATCTTGTCGTCTTGCCAACTATTGCTTCTATGACTATCGCTACCGCTTAGTGATAAAGTAAAGCAATTACATGGCGATTGCATTTCATACAATAAAGCGACAACCATAAGGCTCCTGCTAGTTGCCGATTACAAAACATGATCATCTCATACAACAATTTATATCTCATCATGTCTAGACCAATCACATCACAATATGCCCTGCAAAAACAAGTTAGACGTCCTCTACTTTGTTGTTGCAAATTTTACATGGCTGCTCCGGGATTCTAGCAAGAACCGTTCTTACCTACGCATCAAAACCACAACGATTTTTCGTCAAGTGTGCTGTTTTAACCTTCAACAAGGACCGGCCATAGTCAAACTCGATTCAACTAATGTTGGAGAAACAGACACCCGGTAGCCACCTGTGTGCGAAGCACGTTGGTAGAAGCAGTCTCATGAACGCGGTCATGTAATGTCGGTCCGGGCCGCTTCATCCAACAATACCGCCGAATCAAAGTAAGACGTTGGTGGTAAGCACTATGACTATTATCGCCCACAACTCATTGTGTTCTACTCGTGCATATATCATCTACGCATAGACCTGGCTCGGATGCCACTATTGGGGAACGTAGCATGCAATTTCAAAAAAAATCCTACGCTCACGCAAGATCTATCTAGGAGATGCATAGCAATGAGAGGTGGAGAGTGTGTCCATGTATCATCGTAGACCGAAAGCGGAAGCGTTTAGTAACGCGGTTGATGTAGTCGAACGTCTTCACGGTCTAACCAATCCAAGTACCGAACATACGGCACCTCCGTGTTGAGCACACGTGGATGACGTCCCTCGAGCTCTTCATCCAGTAGAGGGTCGAGCGATAGTTCCGTCAACACGATGGCGTGGCGATGGTGTTGGTGATGTGATCCACGCAGGGCTTCGCGTAAGCACTACGACAATATGACCGAGGTGGTAAACTGTGGAGGGGGGCACCGCACACGGCTAAGAAACAACTGTTGTGTCTTTGGGGTGCCCCCTGCCCACGTATATAAAGGAGGGGGAGGAGGAGGTCGGCCCAAGGGGGGTGCGCCATGAGGGCGGGTCCTACTTGGACTCTGTTCCTAGTAGGATTCGGCCCCCCTTTCCTTCCAACGGAGAGGGGGAAAGGGGAAAGGAGGGAGAGGGAGAAGGAAAGAGGGGGGCCGCGCCCCACCCCTTGTCCAATTTGGATTGGGGCATGGGGGGCGCGCGCCACCTCCCGTGGCCTGCCTCCTCTCCTCCACTATGACCCAATAGGCCCATTAACTTTCCCGGGGGTTCCGGTAACCTCCCGGTACTCCGAAAAATCCCCGATTTTCTTCGGAAGCATTCCGGTGTCCGTATATAACCTTCCAATATATCAATCTTTACCTCTCGACCATTTCAAGACTCCTCGTCATGTCTGTGATCTCATCCGGGACTATGAACAAACTTCGGTCACCAAAACACATAACTCATAATACAAATCGTCATCGAACGTTAAGCGTGCAGACCCTACGAGCTCGAGAACTATGTAGACATGACCGAGAAACATCTCCGGTCAATAACCAATAGAAGAACCTAGATGCTCATATTGTCTCCTACATATTCTATGAAGATTTTATCGGTCAAACCGCATAACAACATACGTTATTCCCTTTGTCATCGGTATGTTACTTGCCCGAGATTCGATCGTCGGTATCATCATACCTAGTCCAATCTCGTTACCGGCAAGTCTCTTACTCGTTCTGTAATGCATCATCCCGTACTAACTCATTAGTCACATTGCTTGCAAGGCTTATAGTGATGTGCATTACCTAGAGGGCCCAGAGATACCTCTCCGATACACGGAGTGACAAATCCTAATCTCGATCTATGCAAACTCAACAAACACCTTCGGAGACACCTGTAGAGCATCTTTATAATCACCTAGTTACTTTGTGACGTTTGATAGCACAGAAGGTGTTACTCCGGTATTCGGGAGTTGCATAATCTCATAGTTAGAGGAACATGCATAAGTCATGAAGAAAGGAATAGCAATAAAACTAAATGATCATTATGCTAAGCTAATGGATGGGTCTTGTCCATCACATCATCCTCTAATGATGTGATCTCGTTCATCAAATGACAACACATGTATGCGGTTAGGAAACTTAACCATCTTTTATTAACGAGCTAGTCAAGTAGAGGCATACTAGGGACACTTAGTTTTGTCTATGTATTCACACATGTACTAAGTTTCCGGTTAATACAATTCTAGCATGAATAATAAACATTTATCATGATATAAGGAAATATAAATAACAACTTTATTATTGCCTCTAGGGCATATTTCCTTCACATGAGAGGTTTGACACTTTCATGCAAAAGATGGAGCTCATGCGAGGAAGCTCGCGGTGAAACAAGTGTGCGAGGAATGAAAGTTCTTGTAGGTGAAAGCCGACGACTTGGATCTGGATGTGGCCAAATTTTTTCAACAGTTGCATGGTGGCATCTTCACACGCTATGCGAAAATGAGGGTTCAAAATGACTCATTTCGTTCGGACACCCAATCCTTTTGTTTGTTTGATGGATTCGGATTGTGAAACTTGTAGGGCGTGTTTGGTAGCCCACATACACCTCAACCAGGCCGAGTTGGGCCAACAATAACAAGTTTGGTTGCGTACGAGGTGGGCTGCCTCACATTTGCATGAGCCTTAAAGTAGCCCAGAGCCTGACTCGTTGGAAACCCTCAAATCATCAACTTTCAGCGAGCCAGGCTGAGTGCAGCGCAAAGGGGATGCAACTCACACGCGAGGGAGCGAGGCGAAATCAATTGGAGATAGCGGGAGATGGAAATTGGGCGTGGCGAGATCGCGCCAAATCTAGCTAACCCCCCCCCCTGTCATGGAATTGTCACGGCAGATGTCCTAATGTGAGGACTTAGTCGTGGAGCCAACGCACTAGGTTAGCTTAAAGGGGTTAAACGGGACAAAGGACACAAGAGTTTATACTGGTTCGGCCCCTTGCGGTGAAGGTAAAGGCCTAATCTAGTTTGAGGTGGTATTGCTTATGCCTCGATTACCAGGGAGTTAATACGCTTGACCTAGCTTTCGATATGTTGTTTCTTGCCTTCAACCGCCGCCGGGTCGTCACTTTATATACATAGGTTGACGCCCTGCGGCTTACAGATTCCCGGCCGGCTCATAAACGTGTCCGGACCGGTGACTAATTACACTTGCCTTACAATATAAGTCATGCATATATGGCGGTTTATGCCTATGGGCCTTAAGCCGCCTTTGGGCCTTGGGATCTTCATAAGTCATCCTCATGAACCGCCATCTTCGATTCCTTCATGGGCTTTGTGACAATTAAACCGCCGTTGGTATAACCCGGCCCCTCGTAGGTGGGTCATACCTAATAGTTATATCCCCAACATTAGGCCCCAAGTTGATTTGAACTTGTTCATGTCAATCATCAACACTTAGAAAAAATCCTTTCTTCACCTGTTCTCACGAGATATTGTAACCCGCCATGACGACACCTCCTGGAATTACAAAAAACCGCCATGACGTCATCTGTCATTAATTTCGCACAATACCCAGCATATCTAATAGATCCTTATCTTTAATAACCATCCCGAAAATCAAGGCCTTGGACCAGCTAGAGAATCATTCTTTGGCCTCCTCGTTTCTCGCGCTCGCTTATTGACCCTTTCCTTATAAATAGGGCCCGACAGCCTTTCCATTTTCCCCCTTCTTCTTCTCATCTTCAACCTCTCCCTTCGCAACGCACCTGCACGCCTGAGCACCGCTGCCGCCGAACTCGCCAGCTTCCTCGACTCCGGCCGCTGCATCGACCTGAACGAGACCAAAGAAAACCGCGGTGCCCCTCCATTACTCGGTGGATCCAGTAAGTGCCTCTCCTTTCTCCGCTGTAGATCTCCATTAGGGCTTCTCGAAGTTCTTCAGAGTTCATCCTTGTTCTTCGTTGTAGCTTATAACTTTGATCCAAACTTAGCACTTCTCCTGCACGGCGGCAGCCGTGACACTTATTTTTGTTATTAGATCATCTCCTTTGCGTGAGAAAAAACCAATCTGAACATATGAACTGCTCGAGCACTGTAATTTAGGTCAAAAATATTTTCATTATCCGAAGGGTTGCAGACCCGCAATCCTAGCGTCAATCTGTGAAACCTGTTTGCTTCAACACTTAGCAGATTTCGCTCTTGATAGATACCAATCTGGTCATGGCGGCTTAAACCACCGGTTATTACTAGCCATATGTCATTAGGCCCCATTTAAGCCGCCACCCTGAATATATACTGTAACGTTTTACTTCCGGCTTACTGAATCATCTTAAACCGGGAGAATTTTTCTTTATTTTAGGCTTCTTTCTTCACAATGCCGCCAAAGACAGTCACCTCATGCAATTGGGTTCCCTCCATTGTCATTGAGAATACACTCAAATATTTTGTCAAAATCAGCTATTTACCAGCAAAATAGATCATGCATTGGCGTGCCCCCAAACCAAGCGAAGAAAGACCTCACCCAAAGGATGGTGAAGTCATCATTTTTACTGATCACATGAATCGGGGCTTCTCACCGCCCAGATCAAAAAAAATCCGAGACATTCTGCACTTCTTTCAACTCCATCCTCAAGACATAGGACCCAATTCCGTGTCATAAATTTGCAATTTTCAAGTTTTCTGTGAAGTATACCTTCAAGAGGAACCCAGTGTTGAACTCTTTAGGGAATATTTTTATTTGAACCAGCAAAACGGGTTTACAAACGGATCCAACTTGGAACTTGGTGGAATCTCAATTCAACGAAGAAGGGATGCCATCTTCCCTTATGCTTGCCTGCCGAGTCACCCTAAAGATTGGAACCAGACATGGTTTTACTGCAAAGATACCTCTCCGGCTGATGAGAATCCACTGCCGGGTTATAGTGTCCAGCGTCTTGACCCAAAACATCGTCTTCCCGAAAAGCTTACTACTGCTGAACGTGCAAAGCTTTCCCCCACCATTGCAAAGGTCAAGGTTCTGCTGGGAAATGGGTTAACTGGCATTGACTTGGTTCGATGCTGGGTGTCTTGGTGAATCATACCTTTGAGTTGCCGACACGGCTTAATGTGTACTTACACGGGTGGTATAAAGGATCCACTGCGCCACAGCTCCGTGTGTTTAACAGACGAGGCAATCAATGAAATGACAAAGACCCTTCTGAATGAAGATCCGGAAGACTGCAGTAATGTGGGTCTAAACCCCTTCTGCAAACTTAACCCGCCACCAAATGTGAGTCCCTAACTCACTTACTTTTGCCTTATCATTCAAATATTTTATTAACTCGACTCTAATGACTTTCACAGGCTGAATCTGATTTTTGGAAAAAGAAATATGAACATGAAGCTGCCAAAAAGGCCAGGTCTGCCAAGAAAATCGCCAAGAAAGCCGCCAAGAAGACTAAGAAGAAATCAAGCGCTTCCGATATATGTTTGAACTGAATGACATCTCTGACTCAGAGGTAGCCCTTGACTCCCTTGGCTCCTTTTTTAATTATCTTATTAACACTGGTTATTATCAGGATGACACGTGAGCCAGCCAAACAGTTGAAGAAGAGATAACTATTATTTCCTCCGGCTCAGCACCTTTGCCAAGACAGAAAATTCGACGAGTAACCCGGAAAGTAAGCTTTTCACACCCCTTGGCTCATTTGGATCCTCACTTTCTTTTGAAGCAACAGCAGCACGAGAACCGGCGACAGACTCGGACCAGCTGAGGTGAAGAATTATCCTCCGACTTACCGAATACTCCAGTTCCGCGAAAATGCCGAAACGAGGTCCTTCCAAACTTAAACTCTTTATACCCACTGGCGGGTCTCATTCGCCAGCCACTTAATTCTTCCGATTCAAACTACCAGGACGCTTCTCGCTCTTCCTCCGGCGACTCATCATAGACCCAGCTGCCGGCTTTCAAAACTGCCCTTGGGTAACAATAATTACTTTTTATTCTCTACCTACTTATGCTCTTATACTTGTACTGACTTGTCATAACCCGTGCAGTGGACAAGCAAAGGCTAGTAAGAAGGCAAAGGTGACTAAGCCGGCCGAAGATCCTAAAGTCGTTGAATCGGATCAGCAAGTCCCAACATCAAATGCTTCTGAAAAACAACCAGAAGAACCTGCCCATGATGCTCTGCCAGAAATTCCTGATCTCTCCCATGACCAGACAAATATCAATCCTTTGAACACCAAATCATCAAGCCCACTTAAGCCGTCAGAAGAGCATAGTGAAGATGTTATGATCACTGGCACCAGTTTTAAAGAACCGGGAAATCCAACCGTCTTGGCTAAGCACTCTGCTAAACAGGAGTTCATTGAAAAGCGGAAAGTGAGATTTGATGTCGCCCACTATTCTCAATTGAGGAGTAGTGAAGTACTCTCTGGCTACCTCAACCAAGTACACACTAGTCGCGATCTTGAAATTGATATGGTGAAGGAGATGCATAAAAATATGAGGTATGAATCCCTGCTTAAATAAGTTATGTACATCCTGCCAGCCCCCAAGTCAACTAGATATGATAAGATTGAATATGCTGTAGACTTAGAATAACCATGAGAATCTTTACTAGAATCCTTCTGAGGCCGGCTTTCACCATTAGAGTTAAACCAGTTTTTAAACAATTAACATTACATCCATAGTCCCCAAGGGCCGGTTTAATCAGCATGAATGAGCCGGTCCTGATCACCAGTGTTTATAAAGGAGAGCTTACCTGTATAGCCCCCATGAACCGGCTGTGATTATTTACGGCACAACCAGGTCATCATAAAGTAGTAAGGAGACGCAAGAAATATGCATTAGCCCCCAAGTGCCAAGTACTCTCGCTTGCAAAGTGCTTGGGACTTATTCACATGAACTGTTGTATGAAGAATTTTTTGGCAGGCATTAGCCCCCAAGTGCTAAGTACTCTTGCTTGCAAAGTGCTTGGGACTTATAATCTTGGAACCCGGATATGAATGTGTTTGCAACTCTATGCTTGTACAGGACGCCACTGCTGAACTTCAATCACAATTGGCTGATGCAAAGACCCGGCTGGAGAATCAAGAATCTGAGACCCGGAAAGCCGATTCAAAATTCCAATTTAGCGTGGCTGAAATGGAAAAATTGAAGACCAGCTTTGAGGCTAAAAGAAATGCTTGGGCTGAAGAGAAAACTGCTTTTACGCAGCGAGCTGAAAAAACGGAGGCGGCTCTTCAAGTGGTGACCACTAAGCTTAACGGTTTAAAACACCGTGTTTCCCAAATGGTTTCTGCTATCTTTGGTGAGTCGCCTTGTCAACATCAAAATTGAATCTCTTCCTTGATGGTATAAACCGCCTCTAACCAATCCATAACTATTACTCAGGTCCCAGGAGCAGCAATCTTAACCAAGACATGCTTGTGAAGCTCAAGGTTGTTTATACACTTGTTGAATAGCTATATACTGGAGCTCAGCATGCACTGGCGACAATTTCTCCAACTAATCAAGCACCTACTCTCTTGGTTGACGTCTTGAAAGACTCTCTGAGCCTGCCTGCTAGGATTGATGAGATGAAACGGTCATCTGCAAGAGCCGGTGCCGTGACAGCTTTAAGTCGGGCCAAGGCATGGCTAACGGAGCTAGACCCAGCCGAGATAGCTACTGGGTACCCAAGCTAAAAGGAAGATGGCACTTCCTTTGAGAAGAAAGACTCCGCTGCCTGCCTAAAGGAGATACGTCCCCTGGCCAGCCTGATTGCGAATGAAACGAATCTTTCAAAATACCAACCGGCTTATAGCATGGAGAATCAGAAGATGCCCACGCCGGCTTATAACGTGATGGATCTAATCCCCCCAATCTGTAAGCATACTTTCGCCCCAGAAGTTGAACCGTCCGAACTTATAGATGACGAAGCTGAATTTCAAGCCTTGTGTGGCATTGATTGGTCATCACCGAATTTCCAGACAGCGGAGGAGGACGAAGAACCGGAGAAGGATGATCCAGAAGCCTCAAGTCATCAAGGCCAAGAAGAGTGAACCGCCGGGCGGTTTATATATTTGGTCCTTTGGAAATAGTTAATCTTTATTGGCTCACTGAGTCATGTAATAGGCTAGTGAAACTTTGATTTGTCGTGCCATCGTGCATGTCTTTGTTTTGCGCAACACTGTTTGATCCGCCATTTGAAAAGCTACCATTCTATGCTTTATGATGACGGCAACTTATGCAGATGAGATTAATCATTATCCTACACACAAGTAAATCACAAGTGCCCTGGCGGTTTAGCGCAAGGCGGGTCATAATACCCCATATAAAACCACTGGTGACTAAAACAGTGCATAACCAGAGTCGGCTCAATCATAAGTAGATATAATCAAAAATATCATACCTGTGATATGTGGCTAAACTGCCGGCTTACCATACCAATGCAGTAAGGGTGATAACCCAAAACTTGAGAAGGCGATACTTCCAAGTATTTAATATCATCATATACTATCGGTTCATCATATACCTATGTTTGAGTTGTGCTGTGCAACAGACTCTCTTTGGTCTTTTGAATCCGGTCATTAAGTCTCCAAGTAGGTAAGAGTTATACTCATATGAAGTTATAATATTAGCTTGATAGTCGGTTTACCAAGGTAATCGGAGTTGTGCTCTTATGAAATTATCATATTGGCTTGATAGCCGAATTACCAAGGTAATCAGAGCTGTGCTCTTATGCAATTATCATATTGGCTTGATAGCCGAATTACCAAGGTAATCAGAGTTGTGCTCTTATCAAATTATCATATTGGCTTGATAGCCGAATTACCAAGGTAATCAGAGTTGTGCTCTTATGAAATTAGCATATTGGCTTGATAGCCGAATTACCAAGGTAATCAGAGTTGTGCTCTTATGAAATTATGATATTGGCTTCATAGCCGGATCAAGAGGGTAGTAACGCTATGTTCTCTTTGGTGAATACACCTATGTTTGAACAGGAAGCCCCCAAGTGATTTGTAAGAGCGCATTGCGCCGGATCAAGAAGGATATTCACAACTATGCTCAATGAGCAGGAAGACCCCAAGTGACCTTTTTGTAATGAAAAAGACTCATTATTCTTGGAAATGAAACGACAGAGGCCCTGCTTTGTGCTGGCTTTATTATAATCATCATAATATATACATTGTCAAAATATGTACATTGTAAGAGCCGGTGGCTCAAGTATAGTAAGGTCAAAGATGAGCAATATTCCACGGTCGGCGGGTCTCGTCCTCCGACTTACATGAGTCCTTGTGGTCTCGAATATCAATAAGATAGTATGACCCATTGTTCAAATTCTTGCTGAGCACAAAGGGTCCTTCCCAAGGTGGGGATAGCTTGTGCATGTCAGTTTGATCCTGGATAAGCCGGAGCACCAAGTCACCTTCTTGAAAGGTTCTAGTCTTAACCGGACGGCTGTGATAATGGTGCAGATCTTGTTGGTAAATCGCCGAGCGAGCCGCCGCAAGGTCACGCTCCTCATCTAACAGGTCAAGTGCATCCTGACGTGCTTTCTCATTATCAGCTTCAACATAAGCCGCCACGCGGGGCGAGTCGTGAAGGATGTCACTAGGGAGAACCGCCTCTGCTCCGTAAACCATGAAGAAAGGCGTGTAACCCGTAGATCTGTTGGGGGTAGTATTGATTATCTATAGCACTGAAGGTAATTCCTCCACCCAACAACCCGGCGTCCTGTGCAAAGGAACCATAAGCCGGGCCTTGATGCCTCTCAAAATTTCTAGATTGGCTCTTTCAGCTTGACAGTTGGATTGAGGGTGAGCTACTGACGATACGTCATGTCGAATATGCTCATGTTGACAAAACTCTTTCATAGCACCCTTGGACAGATTGGTGCCATTATCAGTTATAATGTTGTGGGGAAAACCAAAACGGAAAATCACCTTTTTGACAAATTTAACCGCCATTACCGCATCACACTTACTGACGGGCTCTACCTCCACCCACTTTGTAAATTTGTCAACCGCCACCAAAAGGTGGGTCTTCTTATCCTTGAACCTTTTGAAGGGTCCGACCATGTCAAGCCCCCAGACTGCAAATGGCCAAGCAATAGGAATCATCCGCAATTCTTGAGCCGGTACATGAGATCGCCGTGAAAACTCCTGACAACCATCACATTTGCTAACTAGATCCTCGGCATCAGTGTGAGCCGTCAGCAAATAAAACCCATGAGGAAAGCCTTGGCCATGAGAGATTTAGAACCGGTACGATGACCACAATCTCCTTCATGAATCTCTCGTAAAATCTCACAGCCTTCTTCAGGAGAAACACAACATTAAAATGCCTCTGTGACACTGCGATGATGCAACTCTCCATTGACAATAGTCATTGACTTAGACCGCCAGGTTATCTGTCTGGCCAAAGTTTCATCCTGAGGCAACTCGCCCCGGGTCATATAAGCCAAATATGGAACTCTCCAATTAGGAATCCAATGAAGAGCCGCCACCAATTGTGCCTCCGGGTCAGGAATAGCCAGATCTTCCTCTGTAGGTAATTTAACAGAAGGGTTATGCAGAATATCTATGAAAGTGTTAGGTGGCACCGGCTTACGCTGAGACCCTAACCAGCTCAATGTATCAGCCGCCTCATTTTTCCTGCGATCAACATGTTCAACTTGATAACCCTCAAAGTGACCTGCAATAGCATCAACCTCTCGTCGATAAGCCGCTATGAGTGGATCCTTAGAATCCCAAGTGCCAGAAACTTGCTGAGCCACGAGATCTGAATCGCCGAAACATTTCACCTGGCTTAAACTCACCATGGACCAAGGCCTCATACTCAGCTGGATTGTTAGTATAGGGAAACATCAACTTAAAACATAACAAAACTTATCACCTCGAGGGGAAGCTAAGACAACTCCAGCCCCCGAGCCCTCCAATTGCCTGGACCCATTAAAGTGAATAGTCTAATATGTGTAATCTGGCTTCTCTTCAGGCATCTGTAGCTTTGTCCAGTCATTGATGAAATCCACAAGTGCTTGAGACTTGATGGCCGTACGAGGCATATACTTCAAACCATGAGGTCCAAGCTCAATGGCCCAGTTGGCTACCCAACTTGTGGCTTCTCTGTTTTGAATAATATATCCTAAGGGAGCAGAACTAACCACAATAATGGGATGACCCAAAAAATATTGCTTAAGTTTCCGACTGGCCATGAACACCCCGTATACAAGTTTCTGCCAATGCAGATATCTCTGCTTGGACTCAATGAGCACTTCACTGTTGTAGTAAACCGGCCTCTAAACCGGATATTCCTTGCCTGCCTCCTTTCGTTCCACCACAATAGCTACGCTGACAACCTGGGCATTAGCAACCACATATAACAACAACAGCTCCTTATCAATAGGAGCAACAAGAACTGGCGGCTCAGCTAGCCGTTTCTTCAAGGCTTCAAATGCTTCATTAGCAGCGTCACTCCAGACAAAATTATCTGTATTTTTCATCATCTGAAACTAACGGATAGCCTTCTCTCCTAACCGGCTTATGAACCGGCTTAGATCCGCAATACGACCCGCCAGACGTTGAACATCGTTGACACACGGCGGCTTAGCCAAGGAAGTAATGGCCTTGATCTTCTCCGGGTTAGCTTCAATGCCTCTGTTAGAAACAAAAAAACCCAAGATCTTTCCTGCTGGCACACAAAAAATGCACTTGGTTGGTGTCATGGAATTGTCACGGCAGATGTCCTCTCGCAAGGACTTAGTCGTGGAGCCATCCCAACTAGGAAGCTTAAAGGGGTTAATCGGGACAAAGGACACGAGAGGTTTATACTAGTTCGGCCCCTTACGGTGAAGGTAAGGCCTACGTCTAGTTGGGTTGGTATTGCTTGAGGTTTCGATGACCAAGGAGCGAGATATGTTATTCCCGGTTATCGATTGGTTGTTTCTTGCCCTAAGCCACTGGCGGGTCGTCCCCTTATATACACGGGTTGACGCCCTGCGGCCTACAGAGTCCCGGCCAGCTCATAGACAGTGTCCGGCTTAGTGACTAGTTACTTCTACCTTATGTTACAAGTCATGCCATCATGGCAGTTTATCACTATGGGCCTTAAGCGGCCTGTGGGCCTTAGACCTTTTATTGAACCGCCATCTTCATGCTTGGTCTTGGGCTTCTGATGAGTCTCTCTTTGCGTAACCCGGCCCCTCCTGGGCGGCTTACACAAATAGTTATTGAAGGAAATATGCCCTAGAGGCAATAATAAAGTTATTATTTATTTCCTTATATCATGATAAATGTTTATTATTCATGCTAGAATTGTATTAACCGGAAACATAATACTTGTGTGAATACATAGACAAACAGAGTGTCACAAGTATGCCTCTACTTGACTAGCTCGTTGATCAAAGATGGTTATGTTTCCTAACCATAGACATGAGTTGTCATTTGATTAACGGGATCACATCATTAGGAGAATGATGTGATTGACTTGACCCATTCCGTTAGCTTAGCACTTGATCGTTTAGTATGTTGCTATTGCTTTCTTCATGACTTATACATGTTCCTATGACTATGAGATTATGCAACTCCCGTTTACCGAAGGAACACTTTGTGTGCTACCAAACATCACAACGTAACTGGGTGATTATAAAGGAGATCTACAGGTGTCTCCGAAGGTACATGTTGGGTTGGCGTATTTTGAGATTAGGATTTGTCACTCCGATTGTCGGAGAGGTATCTCTGGGCCCTCTCGGTAATGCACATCAATTAAGCCTTGCAAGCAATGCAACTAATGAGTTAGTTGCGAGATGATATATTACGGAACGAGTAAAGAGACTTGCCAGTAACGAGATTGAACTAGGTATTGAGATACCGATGATCGAATCTCGGGCAAGTAACATACCGATGACAAAGGGAACAACGTATGTTGTTATGTGGTCTGACTGATAAAGATCTTCGTAGAATATGTGGGAGCCAATATGAGCATCCAGGTTCCGCTATTGGTTATTGACCGGAGACGTGTCTCGGTCATGTCTCCATTGTTCTCGAACCCGTACGGTCCGCACGCTTAATGTTACGATGACAGTTTCATTATGATTTTATATGTTTCGATGTACCGAAGATTGTTCGGACTCCCGGATGTGATCACGGACATGACGAGGAGTCTCAAAATGGTCGAGACATAAAGATTGATATATTGGAAGCCTATATTTGGATATCGGAATTGTTCCGGGTGAAATCGGGATTTTACCGGAGTACCGGGGGGTTACCTGAACCCCCCCCCCCCCGGGGGGGGGGGGTTAATGGGCCTACATGGGCCCTAAGGGAGAAGAGGAGGGCCGGCCAGGGCAGTCCGCGTGCCCCCTCCCCCTCTAGTCCGGATAGGACAAGGAAGGGGGGCGGCACCCACTTTCCTCTTTCCCCCTTCCCCTTTCCTTCTCCAACAAGGCAAGAGGGGGGTGTCCTACTCCCGGTGGGAGTAGGACTCCTCCAGGCGCACCCCTAGGGGCCGGCCGCCCCTCCCCCCTCC
>NC_041393.1:175232571-175239466 GCF_002162155.2 Triticum dicoccoides | reverse complement strand
GGGGCAAGGGGGCACCCCATAACACACAAGTTGATGTTCGTGATCGTTCATTGGCCGTGTGCGGTGCCCCCTTCCACCATATTCAACCTCGGTCATATCGTAGTGGTGCTTAGGCGAAGCCCTGCGACGGTAGAACATCAAGATCTTCACCACGCCGTCGTGCTAATGGAACTCTTCCCCGACACTTTGCTGGATCGGAGTCCGGGGATCGTCATCGAGCTGAACGTGTGCTAGAACTTGGAGGTGTCGTAGTTTCGGTGCTTGATCAGTCGGGCCGTGAAGATGTAGGACTACATCAACCATGTTGTCATAACGCTTCCGCTTTCGGTCTACGCGGGTACGTGGACAAACTCTCCCCTCTCGTTGCTATGCATCACCATGATCTTGCGTGTGCGTAAGAATTTTTTTGAAATTACTACATTCCCCAACAGTGGCATCCGAGCCAGGTTTTATGCGTAGATGTCATATGCACGAGTAGAACACAAGTGAGTTGTGGGAGATATAAGTCATACTGCTTACCAGCATGTCATACTTTGGTTCGGCGGTATTGTTGGATGAAGCGGCCCGGACCGACATTACGTGTACGCTTATGCGAGACTGGTTCTACCGACGTGCTTTGCACACAGGTGGCTGGCGGGTGTCAGTTTCTCCAACTTTAGTTGAACCGAGTGTGGCTACGCCCGGTCCTTGAGAAGGTTAAAATAACACCAACTTGACAAACTATCATTGTGGTTTTGATGCGTAGGTAAGAACGGTTCTTGCTAAGCCTGTAGTAGCCACGTAAAACTTGCAACAACAAAGTAGAGGACGTCTAACTTGTTTTTACAGGGCATGTTGTGATGTGATATGGTCAAGACATGATGCTAAATTTTATTGTATGAGATGTCATGTTTTGTAACCGAGTTATCGGCAACTGGCAGGAGCCATATGGTTGTCGCTTTATTGTATGCAATGCAATCGCCCTGTAATGCTTTACTTTATCACTAAGCGGTAGCGATAGTCGTAGAAGCATAAGATTGGCGAGACGACAACGATGCTACGATGGAGATCAAGGTGTCGCGCCGGTGACGATGGTGATCATGACGGTGCTTCGAAGATGGAGATCACAAGCACAAGATGATGATCGCCATATCATATCACTTATATTGATTGCGTGTGATGTTTATCTTTTATGCATCTTATCTTGCTTTGATTGACGATAGCATTATAAGATGATCCCTCACTAAATTATCATAGTAAAAGTGTTCTCGCTGAGTATGCACCGTTGCGAAAGTTCTTCGTGCTGAGACACCACATGATGATCAGGTGTGATAGGCTCTACGTTCAAATACAACGGGTGCAAAACAGTTGCACACGCAGAATACTCAGGTTAAACTTGACGAGCCTAGCATATAACAGATATGGCCTCGGAACACAGAGACCGAAAGGTCGAGCGTGAATCATATAATAGATATAATCAACATATTGATGTTCACCATTGAAACTACTCCATCTCACGTGATTATCGGACATGGTGTTGTTGATATGGATCACGCAATCACTTAGAGGATTAGAGGGATGTCTATCTAAGTGGGAGTTCATTAGTAATATGATTAATTGAACTTAAATTTATCATGAACTTAGTACCTGATAGTATCTTGCTTGTTTATGTTTGATTGTAGATAGGTGGCCCGTGTTGTTGTTCCGTTGAATTTTAATGCGTTCCTTGAGAAAGCAAAGTTGAAAGATGATGGTAGCAATTACACGGACTGGGTCCGTAACTTGAGGATTATCCTCATTGCTGCACAGAAGAATTACGTCCTAGAAGCACCGCTGGGTGCTAGGCCTGCTGCTGGAGCAACACCAGATGTTATGAACGTCAGGTAGAGCAAAGCTGATGACTACTCGATAGTTCAGTGTGCCATGCTTTACGGCTTAGAACCGGGTCTTCAACGATGTTTTGAACGTCATGGGGCATATGAGATGTTCCAGGAGTTGAAGTTAATATTTCAAGCAAATGCCCAGATTGAGAGATATGAAGTCTCCAATAAGTTCTATAGCTGCAAGATGGAGGAGAATAGTTCTGTCAGTGAGCATATACTCAAAATGTCCGGGTATAATAATCACTTGATTCAACTGGGAGTTAATCTTCCGGATGATAGCGTCATTGACAGAATTCTCCAATCACTGCCACCAAGCAAGAGCTGCATGATGAACTATAATATGCAAGGGATGGAAAAGACAATTCCCGAGCTCTTCGCGATGCTAAAAGCTGCGGAGGTAGAAACCAAGAAGGAGCATCAAGTGTTGCTGGTTAACAAGACCACTAGTTTCAAGAAAAAGGGCAAAGGGAAGAAGAAGGGGAACTTCAAGAAGAACAGCAAGCAAGTTGCTGCTCAGGAGAAGAAACCCAAGTCTGGACCTAAGCCTGAAACTGAGTGCTTCTACTGCAAGCAGACTGGTCACTGGAAGCGCAACTGCCCCAAGTATTTGGCGGATAAGAAGGATGGCAAGGTGAACAAAGGTATATGTGATATACATGTTATTGATGTGTACCTTACTAATGCTCGCAGTAGCACCTGGGTATTTGATACTGGTTTTGTTGCTAATATTTGCAAATCGAAACAGGGACTACAGATTAAGCGAAGATTGGCTAAGGATGAGGTGACGATGCGCGTGGGAAATGGTTCCAAAGTCTATGTGATCGCGGTCGGCACGCTACCTCTACATCTACCTTCGGGATTAGTTTCATACCGAAATAATTGTTATTTGGTGGCAGCATTGAGCATGAACATTATATCTGGATCTTGTTTGATGCGAGACGGTTATTCATTTAAATCAGAGAATAATGGTTGTTCTATTCCCTGTTCAAGAATTCATCCGATTAACCAGTTAACTTGCCGATTGATCCCTACTCGTAGGGTCACCAAGTAGACGATTAACTGATAAATTGTCTGATTAATTGATTAAATGGCCGATTAACTTGCCGATTAGCCGATTAATCCCCTACTCACCAGCCAACCGAGCAGCTACCAGTTAACGATTTCCTCAACAATGGTTCTATTTATATGAGTAATATCTTTTATGGTCATGCACCCTTGAAGAGTGGTCTATTTTTATTGAATCTCGATAGTAGTGACACACATATTCATAATGTTGAAGCCAAAAGACGCAGAGTTGATAATGATAGTGCAACTTATTTGTGGCACTGCCGTTTAGGTCATATCGGTGTAAAGCGCATGAAGAAACTCCATACTGATAGAATTTTGGAACCACTTGATTATGAATCACTTGGTACTTGCGAACCGTGCCTCATGGGCAAGATGACTAAAACACCGTTCTCCAGTACGATGGAGAGAGCAACAGATTTGTTGGAAATCATACAAACAGATGTATGTGGTCCGATGAATGTTGAGGCTCGTGGCATATATCGTTATTTTCTCACCTTCACAGATGATTTAAGAAGATATGGGTATATCTACTTAATGAAACATAAGTCTGAAACATTTGAAAAGCTCAAGAATTTCAGAGTGAAGTTGAAAATCATCATAACAAGAAAATAAAGTTTCTACGATCTAATCGTGGAGGAGAATATTTGAGTTACGAGTTTGGTGTACATTTGAAACAATGCGAAATAGTTTCGCAACTCACGCCACCCGGAACACCACAGCGAAATGGTGTGTCCGAACGTCGTAATCGTACTTTACTAGATATGGTGCGATCTATGATGTCTCTTACAGATTTACCGCTATCGTTTTGGGGTTATGCTTTAGAGACGACCGCATTCACGTTAAATAGGGCACCATCGAAATCCGTTGAGACGACGCCTTATGAACTATGGTTTGGCAAGAAACCAAAGTTGTCATTTCTTAAAGTTTGGGGCTGCGATGCTTATGTGAAAAGCCTCAACCTGATAAGCTCGAACCCAAATCGGAGAAATGTGTCTTCATAGGATACCCAAAGGAGACTATTGGGTACACCTTCTATCACAGATCCGAAGGCAAGACTTTTGTTGCTAAATTCGGAAACTTTCTAGAGAAGGAGTTTCTCTCGAAACAAGTGAGTGGGAGGAAAGTAGAACTTGATGAGGTAACTGTACCTACTCCCTTATTGGAAAGTAGTTCATCACAGAAACCGGTTTCTGTGACACCTACACCAATTAGTGAGGAAGTTAATGATGATGATCATGAAACTTCAGATCAAGTTGTTACTGAGCCTCGTAGATGAACCAGAGTAAGATCCGCACCATAGTGATACGGTAATCCTGTTCCGGAAGACATGTTACTAGACCATGATGAACCTACGAACTATGAAGAAGCGATGGTGAGCCCAAATTCCGCAAAATGGCTGGAAGCCATGAAATCTGAGATGGGATCCATGTATGAGAACAAAGTGTGGACTTTGGTTAACTTGCCCGATGATCGGCAAGCAATTGAGAATAAATGGATCTTTAAGAAGAAGACTGACGCTGACGGTAATGTTACTGTCTACAAAGCTCGACTTGTTGCGAAAGGTTTTCGACAAGTTCAAGGGATTGACTACGATGAGACCTTCTCACCCGTAGCGATGCTTAAGTCTGTCTGAATCATGTTAGCAATTGCCGCATTTTATGATTATGAAATTTGGCAGATGGATGTCAAAACTGTATTCCTGAATGGATTTCTGGAAGAAGAGTTGTATATGATGCAACCGGAAGGTTTTGTTGATCCAAAGGGAGCTCACAAAGTGTGCAAGCTCCAGCGATCCATTTACGGACTGGTGCAAGCCTCTCGGAGTTGGAATAAACGCTTTGATAGTGTGATCAAAGCATTTGGTTTTATATAGACTTTTGGAGAAGCCTGTATTTACAAGAAAGTGAGTGGGAGCTCTGTAGGATTTCTAATATTATATGTGGATGACATATTACTGATTGGAAATGATATAGAATTCCTGGATAGCATAAAAGGATACTTGAATAAGAGTTTTTCAATGAAAGACCTCAGTGAAGCTGCTTACATATTGGGCATTAAGATCTATAGAGATAGATCAATACGCTTAATTGGACTTTCACAAAGCACATACCTTGACAAAGTTTTGAAGAAGTTCAAAATGGATCAAGCAAAGAAAGGGTGCTTGCCTGTGTTACAAGGTGTGAAGTTGAGTAAGACTCAATGCCCGACCACTGCAGAAGATAGAGAGAAAATGAAAGATGTTCCCTATGTTTCAGTCGTAGGCTCTATCATGTATGCAATGTTGTGTACCAGACCTGATGTGTGCCTTGCCATAAGTCTAGCAGGGAGGTACCAAAGTAATCCAGGAGTGGATCACTGGACAGCGGTCAAGAACATCCTGAAATACCTGAAAAGGACTAAGGATATGTTTCTCATATATGGAGGTGACAAAGAGCTCATCGTAAATGGTTACGTTGATGCAAGCTTTGACACTGATCCGGACGATTCTAAATCGCAAACCGGATACATGTTTACATTAAACGGTGGAGCTGTCAATTGGTGCAGTTCTAAACAAAGCGTCGTGGCGGGATCTACATGTGAAGCGAAGTACATAGTTGCTTCGGAAGCAGCAAACGAAGGAGTATGGATGAAGGAGTTCATATCCGATCTAGGTGTTATACCTAGTGCATCGGGTCCAATGAAAATCTTTTGTGGCAATACTAGTGCAATTGCCTTGGCAAAGGAATCCAGATTTCACAAGAGAACCAAGCACATCAAGAGACGCTTCAATTCCATCCGGCATCTAGTCCAGGTGGGAGACATAGAGATTTGCAAGATACATACGGATCTAAATGTTGCAAACCCGTTGACTAAGCCTCTTCCACGAGCAAAACATGATCAGCACCAAGGCTCCATGGGTGTTAGAATCATTACTGTGTAATCTAGATTATTGACTCTAGTGCAAGTGGGAGACTGAAGGAAATATGCCCTAGAGGCAATAATAAAGTTATTATTTATTTCCTTATTTCATGATAAATGTTTATTATTCATGCTAGAATTGTATTAACCGGAAACATAATACTTGTGTGAATACATAGACAAATAGAGTGTCACTAGTATGCCTCTACTTGACTAGCTCGTTGACCAAAGATGGTTATGTTTCCTAACCATAGACATGAGTTGTCATTTGATTAACGGTGATTGACTTGACCCATTCCGTTAGCTTAGCACTTGATCATTTAGTATGTTGCTATTGCTTTCTTCATGACTTATACATGTTCCTATGACTATGAGATTATGCAACTCCCGTTTACCGGAGGAACACTTTGTGTGCTACCAAACGTCACAACGTAACTGGGTGATTATAAAGGAGCTCTACAGGTGTCTCCGAAGGTACATGTTGGGTTGGCGTATTTCGAGATTAGGATTTGTCACTCCGATTGTCGGAGAGGTATCTCTGGGCCCTCTCGGTAATGCACATCAATTAAGCCTTGCAAGCAATGCAACTAATGAGTTAGTTGCGAGATGATGTATTACGGAACGAGTAAAGAGACTTGCCGGTAATGAGATTGAACTAGGTATTGAGATACCGACGATCGAATCTCGGGCAAGTAACATACCAATGACAAAGGGAACAACGTATGTTGTTATGTGGTCTGACCGATAAAGATCTTCATAGAATATGTGGGAGCCAATATGGGCATCCAGGTTCCGCTATTGGTTATTGACCGGAGACGTGTCTTGGTCATGTCTACATTGTTCTCGAACCCGTAGGGTCCGCATGCTTAACGTTACGATGACAGTTTCATTATGAGTTTATATGTTTTGATGTACCGAAGATTGTTCGGAGTCCCGGATGTGATCACGGACATGACGAGGAGTCTCAAAATGGTCGAGACATAAAGATTGATATATTGGAAGCCTATATTTGGATATCAGAATCGTTCCGGGTGAAATCGGGATTTTACCAGAGTACCGGGGGGTTA
>NC_041393.1:175212812-175232377 GCF_002162155.2 Triticum dicoccoides | reverse complement strand
CCCCCCGGGGGTTAATGGGCCTACATGGGCCCTAAGGGAGAAGACGAGGGCCGGCCAGGGCAGGCCGCGTGCCCCCTCCCCCCTAGTCCGAATAGGACGAGGAAGGGGGGCGGCGAAGCCCTGCGACGGTAGAACATCAAGATCGTCACCACACCATCGTGCTGACGGAACTCTTCCCCGACACTTTGCTAGATCGGAGTCCAGGGATCGTCATCGAGCTGAACGTGTGCTAGAACTCAGAGGTGCCATAGTTTCGGTGCTTGATCAGTCGGGCCGTGAAGACGTACAACTACATCAACCGCGTTGTCGTAACGCTTCCGCTTTCGGTCTACGAGGGTACGTGGACAACACTCTGCCCTCCCGTTGCTATGCATCACCATGATCTTGCGTGTGCGTAGGAAATTTTTTGAAATTACTACGTTCCCCAATAGTTATATCCCCAACATTAGGCCCCAGATTGATTTGAACCGGTTCATGTCAATCTTAGAATACCTTAACAACCAGTCCTTCTATCTTCTGTCCGTGAAAAGGTTATAACCCGTCGTGACGTCATCTTCTGGATCCGTGTTAACCTGCCGTGACGTCATCTTCAATTAAATCCCTATTTTATTCCATCATATCTTCAACGGATCTTTGCCTTTATTGACCATCCCAAAAACTGAGGCGTCGGGGTCGCTGGATAATGATGCTCAGTCTCCTCATTTCTCGCGCCATCTTGGTCGGTCCTTCCTTATAAATAGGTGTGACCCAGGTCTTTCCCATTCTCCTTCGGTCATCTTCCTCCTCGCACTCCCTTCTCTGCTGCTCTAACTCCGCCGCCGCCGCCGTCGAACCCCTCGTCTTCACCGACTCAGGCCGCTGCATCAACCTGACTCTGACCAGAAATCGACGGCGAACCTCCGCAGCTCGTCCACATCCGTGAGTTCCTCTCCTTCCCTTTCTTAGATCTGCATTGGAACTTTGTTGAGTTCGTCGGCGTTCATCGCCGCCCGACGCAAACCCTCGCTAGCTTTCACCTCCAATGCCCTGCTTAGATCGTAAAAACAACGTAGAACTGCTACGCCGATTGTTTGTGCTTATCTTGCATAAAAATAGATCTCATTTCCCTTGTTTAGAAGCCCTCTTCGAGTGTATGAACTTCCCTGCACTGTTTTAGGTCTAGAAATTTTTCTTTCCAGAGCGACCGTTTGATCCAAAATAATAATTGCAACTTGTGAAACCTGTTTGTTCCACACTTAGCCAAAAATTGCATCTGTTGACTCTGTTTTAGCCATAGTAATCCATGTGACCGGCTTAAGACAACACCGATTGTTAAGCTTGCTTGCTTCCGGCGGCTTAAGAATATTTAACTACCCTTGATACCTGCAGCGATTTAAATATTACTGCAAAGTTACTTATATATCATTAGGCCCCTTCTTAAGCCGCCACCTTGAGTAAATGAATGATGCTCTCCTCCGGGTTATGAATTGAGCCGGAAAAATTCTTTTATCTTGTCATAGGCTTCGATTTACACAATGGCACACAAAGCTTCCAAACCTCCGGTGACCTGCAACTGGGTCAAGTCCATTGTCACAGGGAGTACATTATCCGAGTTTGTGAAAACCGGCTATCTGCACAAGAAGGAGATCATGTCTTATCGTGCTCCTGACCCGTCTGAGGAGAAACCTCATCCCAAAGAGGGGGAAGTGATCATTTTCACTGATCATATGAGCCGGGGATTTGCTCCACCCGGTTCAAAATTCTTCAGGGATGTTCTGAAATTCTTTGATCTGAGACCTCAAAACATCGGGCCCAATTCCGTGTCAAATATTTGCAACTTCCAAGTCTTCTGTGAGGTGTACCTTTGAGAAGAGCCCAGCTTACTTTTATTCAGAGAGCTGTTTCACTTAAACCGACAGAACGAGCGCGCCAACAGGCCCAGTCTGGAACTTGGTGGCATCTCAATTCAGCGGCAGAGAGATTGCCTTTTCCCTTATGCTGAACTGCCAAGTCATCCAAAAGATTGGAACCAGACGTGGTTCTACTGTCAGGACACTTCTTCGGCTGGTGAGAACCCACTGCCCGGCTTTCGTGCCTTGCGCCTTGAATCCAACCACCCGCTGCCAGACAAGTTGACTG
This sequence comes from Triticum dicoccoides, assembly GCF_002162155.2. Lineage (NCBI taxonomy): Eukaryota > Viridiplantae > Streptophyta > Magnoliopsida > Poales > Poaceae > Triticum > Triticum dicoccoides. Next base: position 175,230,259 of record NC_041393.1, on the reverse strand, counting down.
CCGTTGAACGTCTGCCACTCACTCCCACTATCAAGAAGATTAAAGCTCTTTTGGAGAACGGCTTAGATGGCATTGACCTGGTCCGAGTCTGGGTTGCTTGGAGAGTGATTCCATTAAGCCTCCGCCCTGGCTTAATGTGTACTTACTCAGGCGAGAGGGATGATCCACTGCGTCATAGTCCTGACGACTTACCAGATGATGCAGTGGAGGCTACAACCCAGTCCTTGTTGAAAGAGGGCACGGTGACCAGTAATGCCTTCGGCTTACTGCCCTTCTGCAAGAAGAACCTGGCCCCTGCAGCAAGTCATCAGCCTCAATGATTACTCTTTGCTATGTTATACTTTATTTTTACTCATAACCTTTTACCATCATTCACAGGCAAATGACAACTTCTGGAAGGTCAAGTATGACCATGAGGCGGCCAAACAAGCTAGGGAGGCCAAGAGGGCCGAAAGAGAAGCCGTCAAGACTGGGACTTCGAAGAAAAGGAAGCCAAGTGCCTCAGAGATGTTCCAACTTGATGACTCTGATGACAATGAAGAAGAGGTAACTTTTAATTTCCCTTACTCTTTTATCATCACCTTGCTGATATTATTCCCCTTTCAGGAAGACATGGGAAACAGCCAACCCGTCGAGGAAGAGGTAACTATAATCTCCTCCAACTCTGAGCCTTTGCCGCGGCAGAAAACTCGAAGTGACCTGGAAAGTAAGATTTTCACATCCTTTGGCTTACCAAGATCCTCAATTTCTTTTGAAGCGACAGCAATTTGAAAGCCGGAGGGAGACCCGGACCAGCAAAGATGCAGAGCTCTCCTCCGGCTTGCCTGACGCAACCAGGAAGTGTCGGACTGAGGTTATCTCCAACTTACACCTTTTTTTACCTTTGGCAGGTTCAATCTGTCAACCTCTCAATTCATCTGACTCCAATTATCAGGATACCTCTCCTTCCTCCGGCGAGTCTATGCAGTCAAACATGCCGGCTTTTAAAACTGCCCCTGGGTAATGTCAATTTGTTTACCTTATGCTTTATCTTAATCAGGTTTTTGTACTCATTCTTCTGCCTTGTCCACATTGTGCAAGTGAAGCCCAAGAAGAAAGCAAAGGAGGATAAACCGGCCCAAGATCCTATAGTGACTGAGCCGGAACTGGGCACGGCTACCCCCGACTTTTCCACACATCAGCCGCCACCTGAGCCGGCTCATGATATTCCAGCACCAACTTCTGACCCGCCCGCTGAAGATACTCTTGATGGTTTTGATAACCCGGAAGCACCTAGCCCGGCCAAGACAACTGATCCAGAAGTGGAAATTCTCAAGACTCAGTTTGTTGAGCCAGCACGGCCCACTGTACTTGCCAAGTGTTCTGCTAAGGAGGAGTTGTTAGAACGCCGAAAGGCCAAGATGGACATCACTGACTATACTCATTTGAGTATTGTAGAGATCGTCTCGGGCTATATCAATCAAGTGGATAGCAGCCGTGGCCTGGAAATTGACATGGTGAAGCAAATACAGCAAAAATCTGAGGTATGACTTATGCTACCTTCCCTTAACCATACTTACTGTACCAGCCCCCAAGTCTATTGCTTATAAGTAAATATGTTGTAGACTTACAAAACTATCTAGCACCGTTTGTCCGGCTTAAAAAGAAAACAATTAACCCGGTTGTAGCAAGAAATTTTGAACTTGCGATACACATTAGCCCCCAAGTGCCATGTACCTTTGCTTGCAAAGTGCTTGGGACTTAATCTGCCTAAACCGGCGTAGTAATGTAGAGCTCTTCAGCATACATTAGCCCCCAAGTGTCAAGTATCTTTGCTTGCAAAGTGCTTGGGACTTAATATTATTTTATCATGATCCTGACTATGACCTGGTATCAATGCAGGCCACCATAACTCAATTTGAGTCGGAGATTGCTGACCTGAAGAGCCGCCTGGCAGCCCAGGAACTTGAAATTCAAAAGGCCAACTCCAAGTTTGAATTCAGCGTCTCTGAACAAGAGAAGTTGAAGAAGAACTTTGAATCGGAAAAGAAAACCTGGGCTGATGAGAAGGCCTTACTGGTGACTCGGGCCGAGACAGCAGAAGCATCACTTGCAGAAGCAAAAACCGAGCTGTCCGGCTTAAAACGCCAGATATCTCAAATGGTCTTAGCCATCTTCGGTAAGTCATGATATATAAACCTTAAGTACTACAAGTCTTCCTTCGATGACTATTTTAACTGTTAACTCTGGCTCACCGTATGTTGACGAACGCAGGCCCCAGGAGCACAAACCTCAAACAGGACATGCTGATCAAACTGAAAGCGGTTTACACTCTGGTGGAGCAGCTTTACACCGGGTCACAACGTGCTTTAGCCGTTGTGGCTTTATCAAACGATGTTCCTCATCTCCTGCAAGACGTATTGAAGCGGCTTGCTGTATTACCTCAGCGCGTCCAAGAACTAAGGCGAGCGTCCGCAAGAGCCGGGGCCATAGCCGCGTTGAGCCGGGCTAAAGCATGGATTCCAGAACTAGACCCGGCCGACCTCGCTCTTGGATACCCGAGTCTGAAGGAAGATGGCACCTTATTCAATGAGGCAGACTTCACTGCATGTGTGAAAGACATACACCCTGTGGCTACTCTCATCGGGAACGACACTAATCTTACCAAGTATCAGCCGGGCTATGACAGCAAGAACCGAAGGATTCCAACACCTCATTACAATGAAGTTAGCCTGATCCCTCCAACTCGTAAGCATACCTTTGCCCCTGAAGTCGACCCAGCCGGTTTAATAGATGATGAAGCTGAGTTTGAAGCCTTGAGTGGCATTGACTGGGCCTCATCAACCTTCTAGGATAGGGCAGGCGACGGAGAGGCGGAGAAGGATAACCCGGAATCGTCAGGTCAACCGAAGGAGTGAACCAGCAGGCATCATCTATTTACGTCTTTATGAAAAACAATGCCTTATGATCCAGACTCGGGGAGTCTTGTAATAGCGTAAAAAAAACTTCTTGACTTGTGCCATGCCATCGTGCATGCTTATGGCACTCAACACTTTCGTAAGCCGCCATCCGCTACACACTTCGAGTTTATATTAATCTTTTATTTCCTTACAAAAGCTTGCTTGCATTGTCTTGCATATAAGACAACAGAAATTCCTGGGCGACTTATCGCATCAGGAGTCACACAAGATATTGATAACCCGGAGTGTATTCCAAACAATCTCAGGAAGGCCAACTTACTATTAGACATAACCATAATAGCATACCTGTGATTCTTGTAGTTATCTCACCGGCTTATATGACCCAACCCATGAGGGTAAGCTTACCTCCTGAAAGTGGGAATATATAAAGTTCACCTGGCCCTTACTAACCTGAGGCAACCAATATTAAACTAGTGGATCGAAATCCACTCCATAGTACTTTCAAGAGGGTCTCAAGATAGTCAAATATTTATGCTCAAAAGGTATGATGAAAAATCTTAAAGGCTCCTGATTCGAATACGATCAGTAAACCGTTCCAAAGGGGTTAAGCTAAGATTCGGATACGATCATATAGCCCCCAGTGGCTTTGGCGATGCCGATCAAGTGGGTATTGACAGCTATGTTCTCTTTGGTTCGAATACGACCTATGTTTGAATAGGAAGCCCCCAAGTGACCACAATAGTTGTTTAATGACGCTGATTCGAATACGATCCACGTCAGACCCAAAGGGTTTAAGCTATGATTCAGATATGATCAGGAAGCCCCCAAGTGGGTTTGGCAGTATGCCGATCAAGAGGGTATCGACAACTATGTTCTCTTTGGTTCGAATACGACCTATGTTTGAACAGGAAGCCCCCAAGTGATCATGGCTAGATTCAGATATGATCATAAGCCAGACCAAAGGAAAAGCCGGATTCAGATATGACCCGCTCCCTGTTGGTTGTTTCCACCACATGACAAAGAAGACATGTAAACTTTTTAGGGTGGAAAAAAGGATAGAGGTCTTGCTTTATTGCTTTATATAATATATACATTGTCGAAATATATACATATTAGAGCCGGTGTCTCAAGTATAATAAGGCCGAAGATGAGCGATATTCCACGGCCGGTGGGTCTCCTCCTCCGACTTATGTGAGTCTTTGTGCTCTTGAACATCGATAAGGTAGTATGACCCGTTGTTCAGATTCTTGCTGACCACAAAGGGTCCTTCCCAAGGAGGGGATAGCTTGTGCATATCAGACTGATCCTGGATGAGCCGGAGCACTAAGTCGCCTTCCTGAATGGTTCTGGACCTAACCCGGCGGCTGCGGTAGGGGCGCAGGTCTTGCTGGTAAATCGCCGAGCAGGCTATTGCCAAGGCTCGCTCTTCGTCCAACAGGTCAAGTGCATCTTGATAAGCTTTTTCGTTGTCAGCCTCAACGTAAGCCACCACACGGGGTGAGTCATGACGGATGTCACTTGGTATGACCGCCTCTGCTCCATACACCATGAAGAAAGGTGTGTAACCCGTAGATCTGTTAGGTGTAGTATTGATGCTCCAAAGTACAGAAGGTAACTCCTCCACCCAACAACCCGGCGTCCATTGTAAGGGGACTAAGAGCCAGGGCTTGATACGTCTCAAGATCTCCTGATTGGCTCTTTCTGCTTGACCATTGGATTGAGGATGAGCCACAGCCGAAACATCAAGCCGGATATGCTCTCGTTGACAGAACTCTTCCATGGCTCCTTTGGAAAGATTAGTACCATTATCAGTGATGATGTTGTGTGGAAAACCAAAACAGAAAATCACCTTTTTCATAAATTGAACCGACGTGGCTGCATCACACTTACTGACTGGCTCCGCCTCAACCCACTTTGTAAACTTGTCAACTGCCACCAGAAGGTGCGTCTTTTTATCCTTAGACCTTTTGAAAGGCCCAACCATGTCAAGCCCCCAGACTGCAAACGGCCAAGTAAATGGAATCATCCTTAATTCTTGAGCCGGCACATGAGCTCGTCGTGAGAATTTCTTACATCCGTCACATTTACTGACCAGATCTTCCGCATCAGCATGAGCCGTCAGCCAATAAAACCCATGACGGAAAGCCTTGGCCACAAGGGATTTTGAGCCGGCATGATGACCGCAATCCCCTTCATGGATCTCACAAAGTATCTCCTGACCCTCCACAGGTGACACGCAACGTTGAAACGCTCCAGTGACGCTACAGTGATGTAACTCGCCATTAACGATTGTCATGGACTTGGACCGCCGGACAATTTGTCTTGCCAGGGTCTCATCCTCAGGCAACTATCCCCGGGTCATATAAGCCAAATAAGGCACTGTCCAATCTGTGATGATGTGGAGAGCCGGTACCAGATGCGCCTCCGGGTCTGGTACTGCTAGATCTTCTTCTGTAGGTAACTTAACAGAAGGATTATGCAAAACATCAAGAAAGGTGTTAGGCGGCACCGGCTTACGCTGAGATCCCAGCCGGCTTAAGGCATCGGCCGCCTCATTCTTCCTCCGATCAATGTGCTTGACTTGATAACATTTGAAGTGCCCAGCCACAGCATCAACTTCACGAAGGTAAGCCGCCATAAGAGGATCCTTGGAGTCCCACGTGCCTGACACTTGTTGAGCCACAAGATCAGAGTCTCCTAAACACCTTACCCGGCTCAAATTCATCTCCTTGGCAATCCGAAGACCATGGAGTAAGGCCTCGTACTCAGCTGCATTGTTAGTACAAGGAAACATAAGCCGGAGCACATAACATAATTTGTCACCTCGAGGGGAAGTTAACACGACTCCAGCCACCGAGCCTTCCAACTGCCTGGACCCATCAAAGTGAATAGTCCAATATGTGTTATCAGGCTTCTCCTCAGGTGCCTGTAGCTCTATCCAGTCATTGATAAAATCCACCAAGGCTTGAGACTTAATAGTAGTATGTGGCATGTGCTTTAGACCATGAGGCCCAAGCTCAATGGCCCACTTGGCGACTCATCTTGTGGCCTCTCTGTTCTGGATGATGTCTCCCAAAGGGGCAGAACTTACCACAGTGATAGGGTGACCTTGGAAATATTGCTTCAGCTTCCGGCTTGCCATAAACACCCCGTAGACAAGCTTCTGCCAATGCGGATATCTTTGTTTAGACTCAATGAGCACCTCACTGACATAATAAACTGGCCGTTAAACCGGATGCTCCTTGCCAGCCTCCTTACGCTCCACCACGATTGCAACACTGACGGCTCGTGAGTTAGCAGCCACATATAACAGCAACGGCTCTTTATCAATGGGAGCTGCCAGGACCGGCGGCTCAGATAACTATCTCTTTAAATCCTCAAAGGCAGTATTGGCAGCATCGCTCCAGACAAAAGTGTTTGTTTTCTTCATCATCTGATACAGCTGTAGGGCCTTCTCACCTAACTGGCTTATGAACCGGCTTAAAGCAGCAACACGACCCGCCAGTCGCTGAACATCATTGATGCACGCCGGTTTAGCCAACGAGGTAATTGCCTTGATCTTCTCCAGATTAGCTTCAATGCCCCTGTTTGAGACCAGGAAACCCAAAAGCTTGCCTGCAGGTACACCAAATACACACTTGTCCGGGTTAAGCATCATCTTGTAAACCCGGAGATTATCAAAGGTCTTCTTTAAATCAGATATCAAGGTTTCTTTCTCTCTGGATTTCACCACTATGTCATCCACATAAGCATGAACATTGCACCCAATCTGATTGTGGAGACAGTTTTGTACACACCGCTGATAAGTCGCCTGGGCACTCTTGAGCCCAAAAGGCATAGATACATAGCAGAAGGCTCCAAACGGAGTGATGAAAGCCGTCTTCTCCTGGTCCTTAACTGCCATCTTGATCTGATGATAACCAGAGTAAGCATCCAAAAAGCTCAAACGCTCACAACCCGCCGTAGCATCGATGATTTGATCAATACGGGGGAGAGTGAAAGGATCAGCCGAACAAGCCTTATTTAAGTCCGTGTAATCCATGCACATCCGCCAGGTGCCGTTCTTCTTGAGCACGAGCACCGGGTTAGCCAACCACTCCGGGTGAAAAACTTCAACAATGAATCCGGCCGCTAAGAGCCGTGCGACCTCCTCTCCAATAGCTTTCCGTCTTTCTTTGTTGAATCGCCAAAGAAACTGTCTGACCGGCTTATACTTTGGATCAATATTAAGAGTGTGCTCACCGAGTCCTCTCGGTACACCCGGCATGTCAGAAGGTTTCCATGCAAAGATGTCCCGGTTCTCACGGATGAACTCGATGAGCGCGCTTTCCTCTTTAGTATCCAAGTTGGCACTGATGCTGAACTGCTTAGATGAATCGCCTGGAGTAAAATCAATAAGCTTGGTCTCAGCAGCCGACTTAAACTTCATCACCGGGTCATGCTCCGTGGTTGGATTTTTGAGGGAGGTCATATCCGCCGGGTCAACGTTATCTTGATAGAACTTCAGCTCCTCCGCTGCACAAACAAACTCGGCATAAGCCGCATCGCCTTCTTCGCATTCCAGGGCTACCTTTCGACTCCCGTGTACAGTGATGGTGCCCTTATAACCCGGCATCTTGAGCTGCAAATAAACATAACACGACCGTGCCATGAAATTGGCATAAGCCGGCCGCCCAAACAGAGCATGATATGGACTCTTGATTTTGACCACCTCAAAGGTTAACTTCTCAGCCCTAGAATCATACTCATCTCCAAAGGCCACCTCCAGCTCAATCTTACCGACGGGGTACGCCGACTTACCAGGCACCACTCCATGGAAAACGGTGTTGGATGTCTTTAAATTTTTGTCAGTCAAACCCATGCACCGAAAGGTCTCGTAATAGAGGATGTTGATGCTGCTACCTCCGTCCATGAGTACTTTGGTGAATTTATGTCCACCAACCTGAGGCACTACCACCAAAGCTAACTGACCGGGATTATCAACCCGGGGAGGGTGATCTTCCCTACTCCAGACAATGGGCTGTTCTGACCACCTCAGGTAACGAGGAACTGCCGGCTCAACAGAGTTCACAGCCCTCTTATGAATTTTCTGGTCACGTTTGCACAAGCTAGTGGTGAACACATGATACTGCCCACTATTCAGCTGCTTTGGATGGCTTTGATAACCCGACTATTGCTGCTGTTGTCCTCCTTGACCAGACTGATGTTGATTATAGCCGCCTTGATTTCCCTGGAATCCGGAACTTAAGCCACCACCCGGGCCATGAAAGCCGCCGGCACCTGAATTGTTGCCCGACCCATGATTGCCATCAAACATGTTGGAATTCTTGAAAGCCTTCATGATTGCGCAATCCTTCCATAAGTGGGTGGCTGGTCGCTCCCGGGTGCCGTGTCTCGGGCAGGGCTCATTGAGTAACTGCTCAAGAGATGGACCTGACCCGCCAAATCGAGGGGGCGGTTTTCCCTTACGTCTCTGATTGTTACCCTATGCATTGGCGTTGGCCACAAACTCCGGGTTACCCTCCGCCTTACGCTTATTGCCTCCTTGATTCATCGGGTTATGCTGCTGACCCTTTTCATTGCCATTCTTCTTTCCCTTCCGTGTCTTTTCCTCATCAGACGCGGGATCCTTGGTACTATCAGAGTCGGCGTACTTGACTAAAGCTGCCATTAGCGTACCCATATCATTGCAATCACGCTTAAGGTGCCCCAGCTTCTGTCTCAGCGGCTCAAAGCGGCAATTCTTCTCCAACATGAGAACTGCTGAGCCGGCATCCATCTTGTCAGACGAATGTATTATCTCCTTGACCCGGCGCACCCAATGAGTTGTGGATTCACCCTCCTCCTGCTTACAATTTGTCAAGTCCACAATCGACATAGACTGCTTGCAAGTATCCTTGAAGTTCTGGATGAAACGGGCTTTTAGCTCTGCCCATGAACTAACGGAATTGGGTGGCAAGCCCTTTAACCAAGAACGGGTTGTTCCATCCAACATCATGGTGAAGTATTTAGCCATTACTGCGTCACTAACCTCCAACAGCTCCATGGCCATCTCATAACTCTCGATCCATGTTCCGGGTTGTAAGTCGGCCGTGTAATTCGGCACCTTTCGAGGTCCCTTGAAATCCTTGGGTAGACGCACATTACGTAGAGCCGGCACCAAACAAGGAACGCCGCCGGTTCTGGTAGCCACTCCCGCCTCAACGGAAGTCGTCGGATAAGCCGGAAAGTCCTCATGGGCCGTCTGTTGAGCTGCTAGCTGAGCCGCTAGCTGAGCCGCCCGCTCGTCCTCCTGACGTATCCGGTCCTGCACCGGGTTATACCCGCCAGGCTGGTTCCGGCACTGAGCGTTGCTTGACAAGGCCTCTGACTCCATGTGTCTGCTGTAGCTCGGGCTCTGGTTTGGACGAGGCGAAGCTAACCAGGGCGGAGGAGTTGAACGAATCATGTCCCGGCTGTAGGAGTAGGTCTCTTGCTGAGCCAGAGCTGTCTGGACAAGTTCTCTGATCCTCCGGGTCTCCACCGCTGTCGGATCATCACCGTCCACTGGGAGTGCCGCCAAACACGCTGATGATGCGATTAAGTTCTCCATGGGTTTGGAGAAGTGACCCGGCGGTATCGGCACATAACGGGGCGGTGCCATATTCCCATGAGGAGGCGCCGTCACCTGAGGCTGAACTGGGCCTCCCGCTCCGGCTGTCGTGAGCTGATTGACCCCTGGCGAGTTACTTGGACCAGCCCCGGGTGTAGCAAAGAGGTTCCGTGGATCGTAAATCGGAGGTAAACGAGATTGAGTTTTCTGATGCCTTCTCCTCATCACTTCATTAGATGCGTTCAAGCTCATTGTAAGCTGAAAAGCCTCTGACTGGAGCTGCTGCGCTCCCGTTTTGTGGCCAATCTGGTATCTTCAGCTGCTAAGGCTTCCTTGGCCCAAGCGTTCTCCTCACGAACCTGTGCCACCTTTGCATTATGCTCATCTTGATTCGCAGGGATAACCATGGCAGCTAACCGGGTTGTAAGTTTATCCATAAGATCCATCAGCACCTGAGCCGGCGGGCGCACAGGGCCTCCTGCCCCGGCTGCTCCTAACCCGGTCGTTATCGCTGCTGAGGCCGTAGAATTTTGGCCGGGTTGAGTACCAGCCATGAAGACTCCTGCCCAGTTTGGCGACTCAGAGGGGTCCGGAATAGTGCTGCCATCGGAACATCCCCCAAGCCCGCCATCTTGCACTGGATATAGTGAATCTGTTGAACCGGTGGACGAATCACCATCAGAGAGGACAGCCGTCTCACCACCACCTTTAGATCCTTCAGAAAGTTCCCCTCCATGGATGCAGCCCACGAAGGCATGCTTCACGACGGGTTGAGCCCGGGCGGGTCTCGCGCGCTGAGCCGTCTTGATGAGGTCGGTGCAGTTGTGCGGCTCAGGGCCCCGTTCACCAATCCGGCCGATGAAGACGTGGATTTTGCCGAAGGGGACCCAGTACCCGTACTCAATTGAGCCGGCGTCGGGGCCCCAGCCTTCATCGTCGATGTAGATCTTGCCGCGACGACTTTTGGTCATCCGGCCGACAGTGTATCCCTTGAGCCCTTCGAAGCTGCCCTTCAAGAATTCAAATCCACCGTGCGCTGGCCCCACGGTGGGCGCCAACTGTCGTGGAATTGTCACGGCAGATGTCCTCTCGCAAGGACTTAGTCGTGGAGCCATCGCAACTAGGAAGCTTAAAGGGGTTAATCGGGACAAAGGACACGAGAGGTTTATACTAGTTCGGCCCCTTACGGTGAAGGTAAGGCCTACGTCTAGTTGGGTTGGTATTGCTTGAGGTTTCGATGACCAGGGAGCGAGATACGCTATGCCCGGTTATCGATTGGTTGTTTCTTGCCCTAAGCCGCTGGCGGGTCGTCCCCTTATATACACAGGTTGACGCCCTGCGGCCTACAGAGTCCCGGCCGGCTCATAGACAGTGTCCGGCTCGGTGACTAGTTACTTCTACCTTATGTTACAAGTCATGCCATCATGGCGGTTTATCACTATGGGCCTTAAGTGGCCTATGGGCCTTAGACCCTTTATTGAACCGCCATCTTCATGCTTAGTCTTGGGCTTCTGATGAGTCTCTCTTTGCGTAACCCGGCCCCTCCTGGGCGGCTTACACAAATAGTTATATCCCCAACAGTCGGGTTAAGCATCATCTTGTAGGCCCGGAGATTGTCAAAGGTCTCCTTCAAATCATCTATCAAGGTTTCCTTCTTTATGGATTTCACCACAATATCATCCACATAAGCATGAACATTGCGCCCAATCTGATCATGAAGACAATTCTGTACACATCACTCGTAAGTCGCGTGGGCACTCTTGAGCCCAAAAGGCATAGACACATAGCAGAAGGCTCCAAAAGGACTGATAAAAGTTGTCTTCTCCTGGTCCTTAACTGCCATCTTAATCTGATGATAACCAGAATAAGCATCCAAAAAACTCAAACGCTCACAACCCGCCGTAGCATCAATAATTTGATCAATATGAGGGAGAGCAAAAGGATTAGCCGGACAAGCCTTGTTTAAGAGTGTATAATCCACACACATACGCCAAGTACCATTCATCTTAAGTACAAACACCGGGTTAGCCAACCACTCAGGATGAAAAACTTCAATAATAAACCCAGCCGCCAAGAGCCGGGCTACCTCTTCACCAATGGCCTTACGCCTCTCTTCATTAAAATAATGAAGGAATTGCTTGACCGGTTTAAACTTTGGATCAATATTAAGAGTGTGCTCAGTGAGTTCCCTCGGTACACCTGGCATATCAGAAGGTTTCCATGCAAAGATATCCCGGTACTCACGAATGAACTCGATGAGCGAGCCTTCCTATTTTGGATCCAGATTAGCACTGATGCTGAACTGCTTGGATGAATCGCCAAGAACAAAATCAACTAGCTTAGTGTCATTTGCCGATTTAAACTTCAGAACCGGATCATGTTCCGTAGTTGGCTTTTTCAAAGACGTCATATCTGCTGGGTCAACATTGTCTTTATAAAACTTTAACTCCTCTGTTGCGCAGACAGACTCAGCATAAGCAGCGTCACCTTCTTCACACTCCAAAGCTATCTTCCGGCTTCCATGCATCGTGATGGTCCCCTTGTAACCCGGCATCTTGAGCTACAAATAAACATAACAAGGCCGTGCCATAAACTTGGCATAAGTCGGCCGTCTAAACAGAGGGTGATACGGGCTTTGAATCTTGACCACTTCAAAGGTTAACGTCTTAGCCTTGGAATCATACTCATCCCCAAAGGCTACTTCCAGAGCAATCTTGCCTATAGAATACGCCAACTTACCAGGCACTACTCCATGGAAAACAGTATTGGATGGCTTAAGATTTTTATCAGTCAACCCCATACGACGGAAAGTATTATAGTAAAGGATATTAATGTTGCTACCTCCATCCATGAGTACTTTAGTGAACTTGTACCCTCCAACCTGAGGTGCCACCACCAAAGCCAAGTGACCCGGATTATCAACCCGGGGCGGGTGATCCTCTCAACTCCACACAATAGGTTGCTCTGACCATCGCAAGTAATGGGGAATCGCCGGCTCAACGGTGTTCACATCCCTTTTATGGAGCTTCTGATCCCGTTTGCATAAACTCGTGGTAAAGACGTGGTACTGCCCACTATTCGGCTGCTTTGGATTATTTTGATGACCAGATTGCTGCTGCTGATTCCCTTGACCAGATTGTTGATGAAAACCTCCCTGGTTGCCTTGATTACCTTGATTGCCTTGGAAGCCGGAATTAGAACTGCCGCCACCGTAACCCGGACCATGAGAACCAGAACCTGAGCCGCCGCCTCGCCCATGATTGTCTTGGAACAAATCAGAATTTTTGAACTCCTTCATAATGTGGCAGTCCTTCCAAAGGTGAGTAGACGGCCTTTCCCCCGTACCATGCTTTGGGCAAGGCTGATTCAATATATGCTCCAGATTTATACCTGACCCTCCTGCACAAGGAGGTGGCTTTCCTTTACAATGTTGACCATTGTTATGCGTGTTGGTATTGGCCACAAAATCTAAATTATTATCAGCCTTGCTTTACCGTTGCCCCCCTAACTCGCCGGGTTATGATGCTGGCCCTTAGTGTTACCACTCTTCTTTCCCTTTCCCGTCTTTTCATCATCAGACTCGAGGTCCTTGGTACTATCAGAGTCGGCATATTTAATTAGAGCCGCCATCAGCTCCCCCATGTCACTGCAGTAGCGCTTGAGCCGCCCTAGCTTTTGTTTAAGGGGCAAAAAATGGCAATTCTTTTCTAACATTAGGACTGTTGAGCTGGCATTGATGTTATCCGACGAGTGCAGGATAGCCTTGACCCGGCGCACCCAATGGGTCGTTGACTCGCCCTCTTCTTGGGCGCAAGCATCCAAATCCACAATCGACATGGGCTGTTTGCACGTATTTAAAATTCTGGATAAACCGGGCTTTTAGCTCGGCCCAAGACTCAATGGAATTAGCAGGCAGCCCTTTTAACCAAGTACGGGCCGTCCCACCCAGCATCATGGTGAAGTACTTGGCACACACAGCATTGCTGACCTCCAACAGTTCCATGGCCATCTCGTAACTCTCAATCCATGCCTCAGGGGGTAAGTCAGCTGTGTAGTTAGGCACCTTACGAGGTCCTTTGAAATCCTTGGGCAGACGCTCATTACGCAGAGCCGACACTAAACATGGTACACCCGTGGTTCTAGAGGTCACGCCTGCCTCCACCGAAGTCGTTGGATAAGCCGGAAGATGTTGATGAGCCGCCTGCTGAACCGCCAGCTCAGCATCTCGATGTGCCCTGTCCTGGTCCACCAAATCCTGAGCACCATCGCGCGTCGGGTCATGTCCATGCGGCTGGTTACGGTGCCTGTCACTGCTTGAAACGGTCAGTGAGTCCATGTGTCTACTATAGCTCCGGCTTGGGCGAGGGGTCGAGTGAACCCTCTCACGACTGTAAGAATATGCCTCCTGTTGCACCAGAGCTGTCTGAAGAAGCTCCCTCGCCCTCTGTGTTTCAACCGCAACTAGAGACTCGCCTTCAACTGGGAGAGCCGCCAATTATGTTGCTGCAACGATCATGTTATCCAACGGGTTAGAATAATGACCCGGTGGTGTCGGCACATACCTGAGCCGCCAATTTTATTCGGTCACCACTAGCTCTATAAAAATCTCCTCCTTTGTTCTTAGCACCAGCGACGGTGGCTTCTCAAATCTGCGCAAGCAGCGAAGGCAACAGGCGCAGCAACATCAGTATCCTACAGCAAGAGATGCTTCTCGCCTTGCTCGTGGACACTGTATGGTCGACCTCGACTCAGCCATGCCCCCCCCCTTTGTCTCCGGTAAGCAACATGCCCCCCTTCCCCCTGTTTTAGGTTGGTTGTTAGGCCGTTAGGCGAGGTATAGGATCGATTTCCCTATTGCTCAATGCACCCTCGATGTCAACTAGGTTATGGACGCACGGTTGAAGCTGGTAGTTCAGGCTGCAGCACTGATGAGAGCTGTTCATCGTGCTGAGAGACCTCTCATTCGTTATGGTCCAATGTTTACCCTGGATCAAGAGAGGATGGCGAATCTAAACTACATCTACAACTACAACGACACAGAGTCTCTGTGGATGCTTTGAATGGAAAGAGCGCCATTTGCCAGGCTTGTGCAGACCTTCAGGAGCAAGGGGCTGCTAGAAGATAGTATCCACACCAGTGTGGAAGAGCAAGTAGCCATGTTCCTCCATGTTGTTGGTCATAACCAGAGGTTCAGGGTTATGCACAACACCTTCAGGAGAACAATGGAGACCATCTTCAGGTACTTCAGGCAAGTGCTATATGTTGTTGAGGAACTCAGAGGAGAGATGATTGTGTCACCAACCGGCTGGACTCCTACCAAGATTCGCACTAGCCCAAGATGGTATCTATATTTCAAGGTGAGCACTGACAGTATGTAGTTCATGCGTTGATATACTTGTATTGTTCGGCTATAACCATAACACAATCTTGTAATGTCATTTCAGGATTGCATTGGGGCAATAGATGGTACTCATGTCACTACCAGAGTGTCAAGGTCACAGTCTACAACATACACGGGTAGAAAACACTACACAAGCCAGAATGTGCTTGCTATTGTTGACTTTGATCTGAAGTTCACATATGTGTTGTCTCGCTGGGAAGGCTCAACACACGATGCTAACATTCTTAGTGACAGCATGAGTCGTCCTGATGGCATCAACATCCCCGATGTCAAGTTCTACCTAGGAGATGTTGGCTATGCATGTCAGCCAGGTGTTCTTCCACCCTTCAGGAAAACCAGGTACCATCTGAACGAGTTCGCTGGTAGGAACTATCCTAGGACTCCACAAGAGTTGTTTAATCTCAGACACTCCAGCCTTAGAGTTACTATTGACAGGGCATATGGAGCTCTGAAAAGAACAGGTTTAAGATCTTAGCTCAGAAGCCATTCCACACTCTCCCACCCCGATTAAGCTTGTGCTTGACTATTGCATTCTGCATAACTGGATCCTGCAATGGGGTTGTGATGAACTAGCTAGTGCCCGAGGAGGAAAATGTGACGTCTGACGATGTTGTCAGCTCCGGCCATGGTGTCGAGGCAATGAAGCCTGAAAGAACAAAATGATGAAGTGGTCACAGGCAATATGGAATAACAGAGGTCAGACAAGGATCTGAAAAAAAAGCGGAGCAAGAGCAGTAGCGGAAGAGAAGAAGAAGGAAACAGCAGACTAGTTACCATCTATGAACTTTACCTTTCAGGCATATGGCTCTTAATAATTTGTATGGCCATCTAATAATAGTATGGATGAACTGTGATTTGTTTCCTAGCTAGGACTGAAAGAATGTTCAGATCATGTGTGATAAGGTCGCCACTAGTGAGAAGTGATGACAACAATTTATGCAGGTTGCAACCAAACAACGTGTCATATGTGCGCCTACTGCAATATAGCCAACCAAACGGCGGGTGAAAAATAGTTCCCTCATACAGCCAGCCAAGGTACGGGCAACCAAACTATGTGCGAATGATGATTTTTTTGAGTTGTCTGTATTCAGCCAGCCCCATAAGAGAAACACATGTAGTGCATGCAACATCGGTCCGGACAACAAAACACGTCCGTGGCGTTTGGACATCCGATGCTTTTGGTTGCATCTTTGCTTGGAGTGCACAATCTTGTAGCGTTTGGACATCCGATGCTTTTGGTTGCATCTTTGCTTGCGACGCTAAAATGTATCGTTAAATTGTTATCAAGATCGAGAAAAGTGAACTTTAAGGCATGTTCGGAATTCCACCAACTCCACAAAATTCTGGGAGTTGCGGAGTCAGGAAATAACCGCTCCGTAATTTTCAACTGTAACTCCACTAACTATGGGAGTGGAGTTGCATAGTGGAGGTGCTTCGAACAGGGCGCTAGGGTAGAAAAATGAGGCCGGCCATATGAAAAGATATTTGAGTCACGGCATTGAACTGAATGACATTCCGGGGGACGCCGTTGACGATGCCCCATCCTACTGATTTTATTTTCGGAGCTGTTGGCCACTGGTGGACGTACTCTGTTGGCCACTGGTGGACCTACTCAGGCAGTAGGTGAAGTAAAGTCGAGACGACCGACCATGCACGGCGCCCCTGACCGGCTGACCATCTGCGTTGCTGTTGGGCGACGAGAACCAGTGAACCTGCAAAGATGATCCGTCCACATCGCCGAGGCAGTAAAATGGGCGCAACACTTGCTAGGGTCCACCAGTTTATTAAAGAACGGCGACAGGAAGCAAAGCATCCAAAGCTCCAACGGCTGGACGGCGTCCAAGAAGGAGGCGACAAAAGAGGTGCACGCGACGACTCACCGCCGCTCAATCTCTCTCCTCATCCTCTGCAGACCCCTCCCTCTCGTCTGCGGGTCTCATGGCCAACGATTGATCAGGCTATAAACAAATGAACCACTTGCATGTGTTTTCCCAACATTTTTTCATCCAATTGCTTGGAGATATCTATGCATGTGACTGTACGGACAACACCAGGAGTAAATTGATGTTACCAGTAGATTCTCGCAAAAAAAAACCAGTAGATAGATTGTCTGGCCGCGTTTATCTTCATATTCTACCATCTCATCCCGATTCGATATGGGGTTGTGTTTTTGCATCCGAAAGCTGGACGTTAGAAGCGCACACATATTGGTCAAAAGCGGAAATGTAAGAGCAACTTTAATGGGCGACCCATTTCGTCCGCGTCGTCGTTTGGGTCGGCGCGGACAAAAAAGGCGGCCCAACGCGCCAACCCAAACGGACGCATGTCCGTTTTTCGTCCGCGGGCGATCCATTTCGGGTCCATTTTTAGCCTGATTTGCGTCGGCGACACGCGACGGACGCGCGCGCTCGCCTACTCCTGTCCCCGCGTCCGCTGGTCTGTGGCACATTGGCCTCCCGTCTCATCCTGCGGCCAACAAAGCAACTCTCCCGCCTCTTTCGTCGCCGACGTCGCCGTCCATTTTTTCCGACGACTCTTCCTGTTGCCGCCGGCT